>NC_048311.1:32859017-33041410 GCF_013100865.1 Trachemys scripta elegans
AGAGGGGCAGAGAGGAGGGATGGGGGGCAGGGGATGAGCTGTGCATGGGGGAGCTATAGGGAGAAGGATGGGGGCAGGGGGATGGGGTGTGCATGGGGGCCTGTAGAGAGAAGAGGGCAGAGGAAGGATGGGGGCAGGGGATGGGGTGTATATGAGGGGCTATAGAGAGAACAGGAGGGACAGAGGATGCTGGTGGGGGAGCACATGGGGGGCTACAGAAGGCTTAGGCACCCTGTCTCTCCCCCTATTTGACTGTAGGGGGGATACATGCACCAGGCTGTGCAGCTCCTGCAGGGCTGAAGGTTTTGCTCCCCATCTCTGGCCTGCAGCAGCATCCCCGTGCACAGCTTGTTTGCACTAGTGCTTGCTGCCCTGTGGGTGGGGCTTGACCAGGGGCAGAGAGAGATTTTAAGGGAAAGCAAGCACCTAGTACCTGAGGCAGGGCCTGTCCTTGCTGGAACCAAGTGCCTGCCCTATGGTACAGGCTCCCCCCCATGCCTGGGGAAAAGGGACAACACTACTCACCTGCCCCCCGGGTGATGCAGTGAGCCAAATTTATTAAAGTTTGTGAAGTGCTTTGAGTCCACTGGATGGATGGACCGACTGACTGACCAACATCTGGGGGTCCCAGCACACCCTTTACCAACCCTCACGCCAGTCAAAACCCAAAGTCAGGACCCTCCCCAAACCAGGGAGACTTTAAAAAAGGAACACTGGGTTTTTGGAATTTGCTTTCTGAAGAGTTGAGTCTTTAGGGTTCACAGTTTTAAGCTCCTCTCAAGGATTTGAGGCCCAGACGCTAACTGAAAGCTGAGGTTCTTGTGTAATCACGTGAGGAGCTGGGGCTTTCAGAGAAATATCAAAAATTATGAGATGTGCAATAACATCACAGGAGATGGCAACATGCCTCAGTTCCTGCTTTCCAAGATGCCAAGCGAACACCCGATGGCTGCACTGGGGTCCCCAAGAGCAGGAACCTTTTCACTAATATTCTCACATTTGTCAGTTCCAAAGAAGCTTTTCCAAAATCATCATTCATGGGTATTTAATACCCTGCACTGGGGGACTGGGACTCCAAACTAGGGCACCATGAAGATGCGCTGCCCTTCTTCATTGCCTCTGCGGGTGGGAGCAGGGCTCCAACTTGCTCCTTGGCAGGATCTCAGATAGGGGGAAATGTGTGGGTCCTGCTGCAGTCAGCCAGTGGGTGGCAACGGAGGACAGAGGCTGGAGGCACTTTCACAAAACAAAGGGGATGGCTACACTAGAATCACTCCGAGGACACACCTGCAGCTGCGCTGTTGTAGCATAGACACTCCAGTGGCAGGAGGCATTCTTCCATCGCTGTAGTAAATCCACCTGTCTGGTAGCTGGGTCGATGGACACACTCTTCCCTCGACCTCGCACTGTCTACACTGGGGCTTAAGTCAGCTTAACGATGTCTCTCAGGGGTGCAAATGGCCAAACTAGGTCAGACCAATGGTCCATCCAGCCTGGAATCCTGTCTCTGACAGCGGTCAGTGCCAAATGCTTCAGAGGGAACGGATAGAACAGGGTAACTATTGAGTAATCCATCCCCTATTGTCCAGTCCCAGCTTCTGGTAGTCAGAGGCTTAGGGACATCCAGAGCTTGGGGTTGCGTCCCTGCCCATCTTGGTTAATAGCCATTGATGGACCTGTCCTCCATAAACATATCTAATTGTTTTTTTTAACCCTGTTATACTTTTGGCCTTCACTACATCCGCTAGCAATGACTTCTACAAGCTGACTGTGCGGTGTATAAAGAAACACTTCCTTATGTTCCTTGTAAATCTGCTGCCTATTTAGTTTCATCGGGTGTCCACGCTGGTGTTATTTATTCCTTCACATAACACTTTCTCCACACCCGTCATTATTTTATACACCTCTATCATATCCCCCCTCAATAGTCTCTTGACTAAGGCCAGGTCTACACTAACCCCCTAATTCGAACTAAGGTACGCAACTTCAGCTACGTGAATAACGTAGCTGAAGTTCGAAGTACCTTAGTTCGAACTTACCTCGGTCCACACGCAGCAGGCAGGCTCCCCCGTCGACTCCGCGGTACTCCTCTCGTCTAGCTGGAGTACCGCAGTCGATGGCGAGCACTTCCGGGTTCGACTTATCGCATCCAGACAAGACGCGGTAAGTCGAACCCAGAAGTTCGATCGCTCGCCGCCGAACTACCGGGTAAGTGTAGACCTACCCTAAGGCCAAGTCTACATTCAAAAATTAAGTTGACCCAGCTGTGCCACTCAAGAGTGTGAAAAATTCACACTTCTAAGGAGATGTAGTTCAGGCGACCTGACCCCCAGGTAGACAGTACCAGGTTGACAGAAGAATTCTTCCAACGAGCTGTCACCTACCGGGGACATGGATTAAGTACGCTGACTGGTGAATCCCTCCTGTCACTACAGTGAGGGTCCAAACTGAAGTGCTACAGGGGTACAGCTGGCCGCGGTAGCAGTTCAAGTGTAGACAACCCCTAACCTGAACAGTCCCAGTCTTTCTAATCTTTCCTCATATGGAAGCTGTTCCAGCCCCTTAATCACCTTTGTTGCCCTTCTCTGCATCTTTTCCATTTCTTAATGTATGTTTTGAGATGGGGTGACCAGAATTGCACTCAGTATTCAAGATGCAGGTGTACCAGGGATTTATAAAGTGGCATGATGATATTTTCTGTCTTCTTATCCATCCCTTTCCTAATAGTTCCTAACTGCTGCTGCATATGAACAAATATTGTCAGAGAACTAGCCACGCTGACCCCAAGAGCTCTTTCTTGAGTGGTAACAGCTAATTTAGACCCCATCGCTTTGTATGGATAGTTGGGATGATGTTTTCCAATGTGCATTACTTTGCATTTAGCAACATTGAATTTCAGCTGCCATTTTGTTCCCCAGTCACCCACTTTAGGGAGATCCTTTTGTAACTCTGTGCAGTCTGCTTTGGACTTAATTATCAAGAGTAATTTTGTATCATCTGAAATTTTGCCACCTCACTGTTCACCTCCTTTTGCAGATCATTTATGAATACTGTCTGTTGACCAGCACTGGTCCCAGTACAGATCCTTGGGAAACCCCCCTATTTACCTCTCTCTATTGTGAAAACTGACCATGTATTCCTACACTTTGTTTCCTACCTTTCCTCTTATTCCGGAGTCTTTGGTGTGGGACCTTGTCAAAGGCTTTCTGAAAGCACAAGTACACTATATAAATTGGATCACCCTTGTCCATTTGTTGATACCCTCAAATATTCTAATAGCTCAGTGAGGCAGGATTTCCCTTTACAAAAACCATGTTGACTCTTCCCCAGCATATTGTGTTCATCTAGGTGTCTGATAATTCTGTTCTTTACTCTAGTTTCAGCCAATGTAACTGGTATTGAAGTTAGGCTCACTGGCCTGCAATTGCCAGGATTGCCTCTGGAGCCTTTAAAAAAAATTAGAGGGGTAACCGTGTTAGTTGTATCCACAAAAACAAGGAGGAGTCTGGTGGCACCTTAACAGATTTATTTGGGCATAAGCTTTCGTGGGTAAAAAACCCCACTTCTTCATTTCACTTCACTTCAAAGTGAGGTTTTTTTACCCACGAAAGCTTATGCCCAAATAAATCTGTTACTCTTTAAGGTGCCACCGGACTCCTCATTGTTTTTTTTTTAAATTGACATTACCTTAGCTACCCTCTAGTCACCTGGTACAGAGGTTAATTTAAGTAATAGGTTCCATACCACAGTTAGTAGTTCTGCAATTTAATATTTGAGATCCTTCAGAACTCTTGGGTGATACCATCTGGTGGTCATCCTTCAGAACTCTGGTGGTCCTGGTGACTTACCCTGTTTCCCCGAAAATAAGACATCCTCCGAAAATAAGGCCTACTTACAGTTTTGCCTCTCGTTGTAATATAAGGCATCCCCCCGATAATAAGACCTCCCCGATAATAAGGCATCCACCGATAATAAGGCATTTTTCATTTCTGAAAAATAAGACATCCCCTGAAAATAAGACCTAGCGCATCTTTGGGAGCAAAAATTAATATAAGACACTGTCTTATTTTCGGGGAAACAGGGTATTACAGTTTAATTAATCAATTTGTTCCAAAATCTCCTCAAGTGACAACTCAATCTGCTGAAGTTACTCAGATTTGTCATCTAAAAAGAATGGCTCAGGTGTGGGAATCTCCCTCACATTCTCTGCAATGAAGACTGATGCAAATAATTCATTTAGCTTCTTTGCAATGGCCTTGTCTTCCTTGAGTGCTCCTTTAGCGCCTTGATTGTCTAGAGGCCCAACTGATTGCTTGACAGGCTTCCTGCTTCTGATTTACTTTAAAAAATTGCTGTTAATATTTGTCTTTTGCTATTTGCTCTTCAAATGTTTTTTGAAGAGCTTAATTATATTTGTATACTTGACTCACCAGAGTATATGCGTCTTTCTTTTTTCTTCAGTAGGATCTGACTTCCAATTTTAAAAAGATGCCGTTTTGCCTTTAACAGCTTCTTTTACTCTGTTGTTAAGCCACGGTGGCATTTTTTGGTCCCCTTTCTTTCTTTTTCGATGTGGGGTATACATTTAGGGAGAGGTTCTATTATCATGTTTTTAAATAGTTTCCATGCAGTTTGCAGGCATTTCATTCTTGTGACTGTTGCTTTTAATTTCCATTTAACTAGCCTCCTCATTTTTGTGTAGTTCCCCTTTTTGAATTTAAATGCTAATGTGGTGGGTTTCTTTGGTATCCCCCCCCCCACCAAGGATGTTAAATTTAATTACTTTATGGTTGCTATTACAAGCAGTTTAGCTGTATTCACTTCTTGGACCAGATCCTATGCTCCACTTAGGACTAAATCAAGAATTGCCTCTCCGCTTATGGGTTCCTGGACTAGCTGCTCTAAGAAGCAGTCATAAATGGTGTCTAGAAATTTTATCTCTGCATTCCGTCCTGAGGTGACATGTTCCCTGTCAATATGGGGATACTTGAAGTCCCCCATTATTATTAGGGTTTCTGTTTTTGTAGCTTTTCTAATCTCCCTGAGCCTTTCCCAACCACCATCACCATCCTGGTCAGGTGGCTGGTAGTATTTCTACTGCTCTACTCTTATTATTCAAGCATGGAGTTTCTATCCAGAGAGCTTCTACGGTGCAGTTTGATTAATTTAAGATTTTTACTATATTTGATTATGGTTTCTTTCACATACAGTGCCACTCCCACACCAACCTGCCCTACTCTGTCATTCTTATATGTTTTGTACCCTCGTATTACCATATCCTATTGATTATCATGATTTCACCAAGTTTCTGTGATGCCTGTTATATCAATATCCTCATTTAATACCAAGCCCTCAAGTTCACCCATCTTAGTGTTTAGATTTCTAGCATTTGAAATACAAGCACTTATAAAATGGGTCACGATTTAGTTGTCTGCCTTCATATGATGTAATTGAATGGGACTCCTTTTTGTTTCACTGTTTCTCTTCAGTTCCCACCTGTAGATCAACTTCTATCCTCTCCTCTTTACTAGGCTATAGAATGTCCCCTTAAATAAATCTTCCCCATGGGATGTCTCTGTCTGGACCACATGCTCCTGGTCACCTGTAGGGTGACCAGATGTCCTGATTTTATAGGGACAGTCCCGATTTTGGGGTCTTTTTCTTATATAAGTTCCTATTACCCTCCCACCCCGTCCCGATATTTCACATTTGCTGTCTGGTCACCTTAGTCACCTGTCAGCTTTCCCCCAGCCCTTAGTTTAAAAATTCCTCTACAACCTTTTATATTTTCCATGCCAGCAATCTGGTTCCACTTGATTTAGGTGGAGCCCATGCTTCCTGCATAGGCTCCTCCTTTCCCAAAAGTTTCCCCCGTTCCTAATAACCTAAATCCCGCCTCTGAAGACCATCATTTCATCCACACACGGAGACCCCGCAGTTGTCTGTCTGTCTAGCTGGCCTTGCACCTGGAACTGGAAGCATTTCAGAGACGGCTACCACGGAGGAATTATTCTGTCAACCTAGTCGAGTCTACACTGGGGCATAGGTCGGCTTCACTACGTCTGCCAGGGATGTCAATTTTTCACACCCCTGAGTGACCGTTAGATGTAGACCAGGCCTAAAAAGCACCGAAGTCCCAGTCCCTTCTCCCCAAAACCAGCACAGCACAAAAGCGTAGAGTTACTGGCTCCTCTGAGCGGACCTCTGCAAAATGCGAATTATTGGCACCAGTCAGTTGCTCGAGCAAGGGAGCAGATGCACAAGCGTTAGGTGAAGCCACTTGAGGAAGCCCTCTTCATAGGCCCTCTGCCAAGGGCTTCAGGCACAGACTTGCCTTCTCCGAGAACCTTTCCTCCCAGCAGAGCCGCTTGCTTTCCCCACCTTCATACCAACTGCTCTCCAAGCTGCATGGCAGAGGCACCACCCGAGGCTGACCTCTGGGACGCCCCTTGCTCAGGGAGCACCAGGCTGTGGGCAGCTGGAGAAACGTGGGTTCTTTCCACCCCTCACCTCAGAGGCACCCCTACTGCTTTCCCAGTAGCTGTAGGCTGCTGCCTAGCCTGCAGAAGGGGGGAGAGCAGTGGTAGTCCTCACCCAGCCCCTGCACTGAATGGATTGGCCACAGCAGTGCACAGGGAGGTTTCATAAGGAGAAGGTTTATGTGCAGGGGGCTGTGGGGAGTTCCTCCCACTTTCAGCCACCCTTTCAAAAAATACCTTCAAATCTGTTCCTCTCCCACCAGCAAGGACTTCCCAGCCATTCCCAGGAGACATCTCCTTTTGTGAGCTGATTGTTTCCCAGTGGAGGAAAACCCCGGCCCCTTCCTTCCTCCACTAGGCTCCCCACCTGTGCCAGTAAATCCACACCTCTCCTGCAGCAGGAACATCCTGTCCCTAGGCTTACGGAGGGGCAGCAATATGCCTTACTCTTTCCATCCCAATTAAGAGGGCAGAATTAGCCACCATGACAGGAACAGGAGCTTTTCTTCCTGGCTCTGCCCCAGGGACAGAGTTACCTCCCCAGCTGGAAGTTCTACTGTAGCTCAGAAGTTCTGGGCTTGATGCAGGCATGACTGGGGGAGCGTCTATCGCCGGCATTCTGCAGGAGCTCAGACTAGATGACCATAAAGGTCCCTTCTGGCCTTAACATCTATAAATCATCATGCTTATAGCCCATGGACTGCAGGACCAGATCTCTGGGCCAGCCACTCAGCAACGGCCAGCCCAAAGAAGTTGTATACACAGCCAGCCCTCGGTCCATGGATGACAGGGCTCTTACTGTTACAGACGGACTGGGGCGCTCATGAGGCTGTGAGCAGGAGGGTAGGAGCTGCCGTCTCACATTGCCTCACCTCTATAATGTCCAGTTCAGAAACATCCCTTCCTCAAATCGCACTGAGCGAAAAGGACCTTCTGGAGCGTTGACCGGTGGGAGTTAACTGTGCTCTGCGACTGAATAATTGTAACCCTGACTAGCTCTCAATTGCTAAGTCACTCAGCGGCCCCATCTGGGCAATGGGGATATTACTAACCTACCACTCGGGGTATGTCATGAATGCTTGGAAAACCTATTGCAATCCTTGGGGAAAGGTGCGAGGTATTCGGTAAATGGGGGTGTGGCTGGACAGAAGACTAAAAAAAGCCAATGATGGTTTTACAAGATCAAGAAGCGTGTCCAAAAACTATTATCCCCCCAGAACACTTTCCACTTCACCCTAACAGAGAAACTAGGGCTGATGAGAGTGAATATTGTCCTTTTCGATCTGAGGGCTACTAGACAAAGGCAATGACACTGAGTCACTTAGTATATTCTGAATGGTTTCAGGAGATCTTTTAAACCTTTCCCCTGCCCGCACTGCAGAATAAGCCCACCTGGCCCAAGAAAGAAGGGGCCCAGGAGGAATTTGGGGTCATCAAGGAGACCTGGAATACTGTGATTGAAAAGTGTCGAGTTGCACTGAGTTACTCAGACTCAGAAAAAGAGGTTTGACTTTGCAAATCAGGGTTTTTGCCTTTAGGGATGAGGGGGTCATTCATTCTGCTGGCTGCAGCTTCTAGCGTTAAAGAAAAACAAAACGACCATTTTTGATTCTGAGGCCACCAAGCTTGTTTTGAAGTTACCTGATTGTACAGGAAAAAGAGAAACTGAATGGACATAATTCAGAAACCTCTGATGAGGTGATTTAAATTCCATTTCCTCTTGAATTTTATTAAGCATTTGGGTCTTGTCTGCACTGCTGTCGTTATGGTAAAGCATAACTGGCTGAGGGGAAGATAGATGGGTTTGATCACTTTAAAAAATGGCTCATCAGGTTTGTTTGGTTGTTATTGGCTGTAACTTACACCCCCGTTGCTACCTGCCATTAGACAATGTTGGGGCGTTTTCGAAAGGTCTGAAACAGCCCAAGTGAATTCTCCGCTCGCTCTCTCAGGTGACGTGGGACTTCATGCTTGGATCTGGGTGTTTTATTAATGTCGCTATTTTCAAACATCTATAGGAAGGTGCAACACGTTAGCTCACAGCCTCAGTCCTCCACCCATGAAGTTTATTGGGATCACTGAGCAAGGGAGCCTGGGGCAGGTGCCTGCGGTACCCAGAGGCTGTAGGAGAGAGGGATTCTCCAGTAGCATTTATAAGCTCTGCAGGGTAAATGCACAAGGACCTTGACCCAGGAGACTTTATGCCTCGTTTTCTCAGGTACCTGGCTGCCCTTAGTACGGCCCCGTCTCTAGTCTGGGAGAGCTGCCATCTTGGGCTTCCTCCACTAGGTGTCACTGCAGACCCACCCACTCCCAGCCCTTGGCGGCTGCTGGCTGAGGAGCTGGAATTACTGCAATGCTGTAGCCAGTTCTATCCCCCCTCCCCATCCACACCCCAGCTGCCCCAAAGCATCCCCTGGCAGCCGCGAGAGCCCAGTAAAGCTGCCAGGCGATTTCCCTCCCCCACCTCCATCAACGGGCAGCACCCAGTGACTCTTTCGGGCCGAAGGAGCCACTGTGGAGCTGTGGGAGGCAGTCCGTGTTCCCAGCCCAGCCCCACTCCTAACCCTATCTAGCTGGCTTGGAGAGGGAGCGATGGGGCCACGAAGGCCACGTGGCGCCCCCGGGTGGGAATGCTGAGCACTACGGCCTGGAGCTGTGGTTCCCAGCCACAGGCCCTGCCAGCTGCTGGGATGTTCGCTTGGCTCCCCACAGGGCTCCAGGCTGACCCCTCCGCACTGGAGTGGCCCATTGCAAGAGCAGCTCTATGTCTATGGTGGGTGAAAGCACACCCCATTGGTGGGCACAGCTGGCGTCGGCCGGGTAAAGGGCGAGAGTTGCCCCAGAAGTGTGGGAGCTGCTGCACTCAGCAAAGGGAGCGGACGACGTGGCCGACCCAGACTTTAATGTGCAGCCGAGTTGCAAAAGGGCGATGGGATTTCCGTTAGTCAGACAGCGCAGCCACCATGTGCCAGGAGCTGAGCCGATGGGGGAAGGGCTGCGGCCTCCCGGCTTGCACTGGGCAGCAAACGGATGGGTCCAAGGCCTTGTGAGAGCCTGGCCTTCAAATACGAATTGGGAGCAGGGCTGAGGAGGCTGCCAGCTGCCTCCTCGCATGCCTGCCCTTGGCGGTCCTGCAGCGGCACGTTTCACAGAGCTGGATGTGGCGCTTTCCCCAAAGGGAATTGCTTCAGGGCAGGAGGCAGGTTTAAAACCAGAAGTTGCCCAGCGAACACTTATCACAAATCACAATAGACTTTGTCTTGGGAGCTGTTCCTTTCATGGAGCATGGTAAGGGGCGGCTGAAATTTAGGCAGACGTCCACGGCACCCTGCTGGGGTGAGAGACGGGATGGGACGGGAAGGAAGCAAACAGCTGGGAGCGTGGAGAGGGTAAGTTGAGCAGGTGAATTGGGGCCAGTCAGAAGCTCCCTGCATGCAAGGAGTCAGAAATGGCTTCTCCAAGCAACAGCCTCTGGTTCTGGGCTGTATTGCTGTTCCATGGCCCAGTCCAGGTGAGCACAGGTGTGCATGGCCCGGGCTCTACTGCTCATGTCTGGGCAGGAGGCTGCTGTTAGGTGAGCCCAGCCCCAGGTCCTTCCAGCAGAGGATCTCAGTGCTTCACAGACATTAACTGACTAAACTCCCCGTGGGTGGGAATTATCCCCATTTTACCGCTAGGAAAACTGAGGGACAGAAAGGTGAAGTGACTTGCCTCAAGGGGACATGGGGGATAGTCTGAGAGAGAGCTGGGAATGCAGCCCAGATCCTGCACGTTAGCCGCGGATAATGCTGGAGTTGCGTGTGGCACCTCAACCTGTCAGCCCTAAGAGAGGCCCTGGAAGGCAAAGCAGGGGCAGCAGCGCAGGCCTGTGCCATGTCTCTTAGCACGTGCAGGCTGACTGCAATCTCTGTAGATAAGGCTCCCTTCCCACTTGCCCCAGAAATTCAGCCTCCACTGGGGTGGAGCACGCAGCTGCTTGTAACACAGCACACAGCAACACCAGACAGTGGCGGTACCACACAAACACACAGTGGGAACCGCCAGGGGGATTTTTGAGCAACACCATATGATTACCCAGCCAGGATTTAGCCACCCCTGCGCCAGCCGGGCCTTTACGGGCAGATTTCTGCTCCCAAGAACAGCTCAGCCTTGGTTCTGAGGGGTCCGGCTGTATTTATTTTAATGCCTGAGTGCAGCAAAAGCACCATCCGGAGGCTGTTTAGAAGTTTCCTATAGCAGGAGCCTTTGCCCATCCCGTCGATCACCCAGGGCCCCGGCAAGGCATTCCCTACAGCACATTTTCCAGTGCTTTGCAGAGCCTCCTTTTAAATGTTCTTGAGCAGCGGGGTAACAGGGAGATGGGGACGAGAGATGGAAATCAGGGTAGAAGCTTGATGCATTGTATGGGATGTGGGGCTGGGCACAGACGAGGGGAGAGGTTAAGTCCATATGCCAAGCATATGCGTAAGAAACAGCCACGAAGAAGGTCAGAGGAGCTGAGAGTCCCTCCGAGGGCTCCCCCAGAGGAGCACGCCAGCAGCTCGGCTTCAATGGAAATTTGTTTTCTGCAGCTATTTCTCTTGTGCCAGGGCTGCAGCCCTGAACTCCAGCTCCCTAGACAGCCGTGCCAGAGGCTAGTAGCAATGCCTGTGCAGGCAGTTCAGTCCGTGTACATTGCTCTGCACCGGGGAGGGGCCCACAGCCAACTCGCCCCTGCAGAGTGAATGGACGCCGTGGCATTTGCCCCTGAGAGGCAGGTCACAGCCCAGGGGAGCAGGATGTTAATTCACCCTGCAAGTCGACAGGATGTGACCTCTCCAACATGCGGGTGGGAGGGTCCTACTGCTGCCAGCTGTGATACTGGGGTGAAGAGTAGGGTGTCAGTCATCCCCCAATTGTGTAACTTGTCATTGAGGTGAAAACCAACAGGACTGGAGGAGGTGGAACGGTGATTCCTCCATCTTCCACGGACCCCTCCTCCCTTGATGCACCATCACCTGTACGTGCCATTTGTTCACTCCAGCTGCCTCTTGCAGCTGGCTGGCTCCGGGCTCACTAGAGGATACTCTAGGGAAAAGCAGCAGAGGAGTATCCCATGTAGAGTACTGGCAACTGTGGCAGCTAAAGCCCTCAGTGCATCTGCAGCAGAGAGGGGAGAATGCCTACGAGGGTGACAGTGGTTCACCCTGGCTCGGAGGAGCTGCTGCTTAGGGGAGATGGCGCTCGGTGGCTCATTCAGTCCCTGTCTACATGGCCCTCATCACTGCAGTATCCGAGCCCATCACAAACGCAGGGACAGACAGATGGGGAATGAGGCATGGGGAGGTTAAATGACTAGCCCAAAGTCAGAGGAAGCCTGTGGAGAGCAAGGAATTGAACTCATGTCTGTTGCCTCCCAGGCCAGCATCTTATCCACAAGACCATCCTCCCTCTGCTGAGATTGCCATGATAAGGAGGCAGGCGGTGTCTAGTGTGATGGTTTTGGGGACAGGGATCCTCTTCCACTAGGAACCGGACTGAGAACCAAGTAGTTTCACACAGGCCAGACAGCCACAGAACGGTAAACCCACAGAGTGTTCTCAAATCCCCCTTAAATGATCAGCGCTCATTTCCCCAGTGCCCCCAGCCCAGCTCTAAAGATCAGCGCGGTACCTTGTGTGCAAACCAAATCTCTCCCCACCCTCTCAGCTTACTGTACAAAGCCAGCAGGAGGAAGAGGCTAATTGGTCAGAGCAGGCGTTTCTGCTGATGTACAAACACCTCACTGAGCTAACAGCAATGGTGGAAGAAATACAGCCAGGCCCATCATGAGGTTTGGGATTCAGCTACAGATCTTTAAGCAAAAGTATTTTCTCTCTTTTTCTCTACTCTCCCTGCTGCTTTTAAGTTCACCACGGCATCAGCATCACCCTTGGATCCACGCACATCCTGCTATTGTGCAGGGAGGCGAGGGTTAAACTACACAGCTCTACGCCCTCCACAGCAGGCACCCTTGTGGTCTGAACACAACCATGTGCATGATGCAAGTCAAGGTCATTTCTTGCACAAAGCCTCCCTCACAGGGTCTTGCTCCACAGAAAGAATTGTGGGTTATCAAAGCCCCCCTCTGACAGCAGAGATGTATTGGTCCAGTACATTAAGAATGTGCCTACAGCCTGTTTGCTCAGAAGGGGAGAAATTAACCGCAGCCAGTTTCCCCTCCTGCCTGTGTGAAGCTAAAGCCAGAAAACGGACATCTCATCATGCCTACTACACACAGTTACCAAGAGTAACAAGAGCTGTGACTAGCTGCTGCAGACTCCCTAAGCACCAATGGCCGCCCCATAGGCAGGAGAAAAGGCTGAGTTTGTAGATCATCCAGGGCTGCGGCAGATCAAAACTGAAACAGTCTGTCAACTTGAGACCCTGCCCAAACAAGCAGAACTTGCTGGGCCATGTTGATATAGCCACAGCAAGGGGCGTGTAGGCCCTGCCCCGAGAACTGCCCCGTTCTGTATCTAAGCAAGAGGGGAAAAAAGTCCCCTGTCTCGGTGAGCCTGGTGCTAGGGCTGGTCAGTCTGGAGGCTACCCAGGCCTTTATACCCCCACGCTTCATGTCCCCAGGCCCCTCCCTTGTGGGAGCAGATGTTCCATAGCAAATCAACATCTAACAATTTAGGGCAAGAAGTAAATCTGGTGTCGATTCTAACCTATGGGGCAGAACGTAATGATTTTATTGGACAATAGAGGTAGCCCTCCCATGCCTTAGAGGAAGTGCCGTGAGCTGTCGGGGTCCTGGATTCCTGTCTCGTCTGCCAGAGTGGCTGAGCTGATGCCCCCCGCAATGGTGAGATGGCAGAAGCCCATCACCCCCGCAGTCGATAATACCCTGGGGGGATGGGGTGGATTGGAAACACCCAGCAGGTCTGAGCTCTAGTCTCATTTGGTTTAGTGCCTTCTAGACGGCAGGGACCCCCCAGGTTTCCCAGAGGCACTCCGCTTAGCAGTCCTGGAGCACCATGTGATTCAGAGAAGTACCTCACAGCATCCCCTTGGCCCTGGGAGCTCACTAGATTTACTGCACTGGTAGGAAAAGCAGCAACACCTGGAAAGCAGCTAGGAACCCGAAGGGCTTCTTGCCATCAGAAGCCTGCATCTCCTCAGCAGGGTTTTCTCTTTGCAGCCTTGAGTTCTGGGCAAGCAGCACCCTGGTCACGGGGAATGTGATCAGTGTTGGAGGGCCTTTGTCATAAGAACAGCCATATTGGGTCAGATCAATGGTCCATCTAGCACAGTATCCTGTCCCCAATGGTGGCCAGTGCCAGATGCTTCAGAGGGAATGAACATTGTTGAGTGATCCATCCTGTCATCCAGTTCCAGCTTCTGGAAGTTGGAGCTTTAGTGACATCCAGAGCATGGGGTTGCATCCCTGACCATTTTGGCTAATAGCCATTGATGGACCTGTCCTCCATGAACTTATCTAATTCTTTTTCTGAACCCAGTTAATACGTTTGGCCTTCTCAAAATCCCCTGGCAATGAGTTCCACAGGTTGACTGTGCGTTGAGTGAAGAAGTACTTCCTTATGTTTGTTTCAAACCTGCTATTAATGGCATTGGGTGACCCCTGGTTCTTGAGAAAGGGTAAATAACACTTCTTTATTCTCTTTCTCCACAGCAGTCATGATTTTATAGACCTCTATCCCCCTTAGTCATTCTTTTTCCTAAGCTGAACAGTCCCTGTCTTTTTAGTCTCTCCTCATAGGGAAGTAGTTCCCTTCCCCAATCATTTTTGTTGCCCTTTTTTATATCTTTTCCGAAATGGGGTGACCAGAACTGCATGCAGTTTTCAAGGTGTGAATGTACCAGGGATTTATATAGTGGCATTGTGATATTGTGTGTGTTATTATCCATCCCTTTCCTAATGGTTGCTAACATTGTTAGCTATTTTGACTGCCACTGCACATTGAGTGGATGTTTTCAGAGAACTATCCATGATGTCTTTCTTGAGTTGTAACTGCTCATTTAGACCCCATCATTGCGTACGTATAGTTTTCCAACGTGCATTACTTTGCATTTATCAACATTGAATTTAATCCTCCATTTTTGTTGCCCAGTTCCCCACTTTTGCAAGATCCCTTCGTAGCTCTTCACAGTCAGCTTTGGACTTAACTATCTTGAGTAATTCTGTATCTTCTGCAAACGTTGCCCCTCACTGTTCACTCACACTTCCAGATCATTTATGAATACGTTGAACAGGATAGGTCCCAGAACAGCTCAGTGGGGGACCCTGCTCTTTACCTCTCTCCATTGTGAGAGGGCCAGCCCTCTGGTCTTTGGTCTGCTGCATCTACTGGCCAGCAGACAGGCAGACCATGCCCCGCTGGGAAGGCTAGACCACGAAATCAGCACCAGACACACCAGATCTGGGGCTTTGCTTCCACTGAAACAAGTCAGAATTTCACAACTTCCTAACCAAGTTCTCCTTAACGCCCAACGCTGAGCTAGCCGGTCTGCCAACTCACTGAGCCTCAACGAGGGCCAAACACAGAGGCTTAGAGGGGTCAGGCTCAAGCATGAAGCCGTACACCCAGTCCCACAATATACACAAATGGCCCAGTCCTTGGCTTTGGCTAATGAGCACTCAATGCAGCAAGGAGGGGGTCAGAAAGGGGCCTTCATGCTCACTGGTCATGGGCTGTCTGGGCACTGGTCCAGGCCCTGGTGCCCAATTCATACATTAGGGACGAGATTTTCAAAGGCACAAAGGGCATTTTGGTGCACAGTTCCCACTTTACGTCAATGGGAATCAGGTCCCCAACTCCCATTTGTGCCTTTGCAAACCTCCCTGAAGGCTTTTCCTTAGGAAGCAATCGTTGTAATCGTCAGGGGGTGCTGTGTGATCACAACAGGGAGGGGCACCACTGTGCCCATGAGAGGAGAAGCATGAGAACAGCTGCTCCCGTTCACTGCAAAGCTCTTTGCTGTATCTAGAGCACAAATGGCCACATGCAGAACAGAAGCTGGTTTGCTTGTTACTTACCTGATGGTTTTGGTGTCGGACAGAGGCAGAAGTCATTAATGCCAGGAGCAGGAATGATGCTTTTCTTGCCCATTAACAGCTCCAGGTAGAGTAGTCAGTGAAGTTAATATGAACGGAAAGCATCAGTCTATCAGATTGCAGCACCTTAAAAAAAAAGAGGCAAAACAGGCTGCTTTGACAGATGTCTCAAAAACCAAGAGTGAATTGGAAGTGCTCCAGCATCTTCATTTCCCACTCAGCTCTGCGACATGGAGTCTGCAGCAGGTTTGGGTTCGGACGACGTTCTGTAATGCCATTTATTTTTATGCTAGGTGCATAACCCAGAAGAGGCGACACTTCGGTTATCACAAGCGAGAGGCATCCCACACATTAGCAGGAAACTAGCTCCAGAAGCTTGGATCTGTGTCAATTCCAATGCACCCTGCATGCTGTAAGTGTGGCAATGGCACATTGTGTCATCTGGAAAGCGAGACGGCTGCTCGCAGCCACTCCACCGCAATTGGAGTAGGATGATTCTTCGGCAACTCACTTGCCCCAGCACACTCGAAAGCTCTGATGTTATTTAGTGCTTCCGCTTTGAATGAGAAACCACAGTGTGTGGAGCAGAACAAACCCTACCGTTTGTGAAAACTAAATCCTACAAATGGGGAAGGTAAAGGACAAGGTTCACTGATAGTCACTTGGGATCCAGTCCCTCCTTTGTGTTCGTTTCTTTCCCACTCACTGGATCGTGCTGGAAGATGCAGGCCCTGTAGGTCAGTATCTTGTCTGTTTAAAACATTCTAAGCCAAATTCAGTCCTGGTGTAAATCCACAGACTCAACTGGAGTTACCCCCAGGCTGAACTTGACCTATTTTCAACTACCTAAAGCAGGGTTTGCAAAAGCAGAGACGAGAACTCTGTGCACCCATAAGCAATGCCCAGTCCTTTCTGGTGTGTTCCACAGCTCAGAGAAGAGCGTGGCCACGACATAGCAGAGGGTGTAAGATTGGCCAGAAAGAAGAGGTAAGGCAATGGTTAAACTGAAGTTAGGAAGAAAGCTGTTTAGCATATTACTGAGCGTCTAATCCAGGGCTTTACACATTTCTCAGCGAGTTATACCCAACCAACAGGAAAGAAAAATCATTGTCACGTCAGCTTATTAAGATGCAGCCCGGACAGCAGGTATTGAGAAGGAGGCAGAAAACAATTGCTTGTTCTATGGATCAGTGATGGATTGCAGAGAGCAGGATTATTACAATTTTTTCTGAGTAGCTCAATGCAAAGGCAGCTCGGTAACACCCAGTCACAGTTTGGGCAGCAGCGCCCCTTGTAGGCACTGTCCTTAGAGATCCTCCTGCTAAAGTCCAGATTCATGCGGCAGAGAAGCTCCAGGCTTTGTATCCAAGCTAATTGGGCAAATGAATTAATTAATGTAGGAACCACATGAAGGCAAAATTAGCTTCTTTGTTGCAGGAAATTGTAATCAATTTCCGACTGTGTCAGAGAAATCCAAATTAAAAGAACGTCATGAAGTGAATTTGCTGAATTAGATCATCCCTAATCACAAAACAAACCCGCACACCGATATTTTTATCCGGCAGTTGGAGTGTTTGCATGTTACTCTTGTCACTGACAGTTTGAAAACCTCGACTCTATAAACAGCGCTTGCCTGAGCTGGTGAGATGTATCACACCATTAATTGCACTTTCATTTATAGAGCTTCTTTCATCTGTCAGAATCCCAAAGCACTAAAGAAACTTAAAACGGATGCACAGACTATATCTAGGGATTACTTCACCCACGTCTCGGGTGGAGCTCTGCAGAGGTTTAACAGCTCACAGCAACACTTTCGGGCAGAAAATGGAGAACATCTATATTAGAAATCACAAGGAGAACGTTCAGTAGGACGAATGCAATTACCCAGATCAGAGCGTTAATCCCGGGATCATTCTTGTGGGAAGTGCCACGGGATCGTTAATGACCAAAAGAGATTAGGACATCACTGAAAGATGGCTCCACTCAGTAGCGCAGCACCACCTGTCATCACCATGGACCACTGGGAAAAGCATTCCCTTGTGAATCACCAACAGCACCATGCAGCATTAGGCTGTAAGGGACACTGATTTATATGTGCGAGGAGATTCATTAGGAGGCAAACACTACGGTGACGTCTCCCATCTAGGCACTGAACAGGCCCAACTGCGCTTATTTTATGAGTTCTGATAACATTCCCCCACTGAGCTGGCAGTGCCGCAGACCAGTCGACTATCAGGTTATTCTCACAAACACTTTTGCAACGGCTCAGTGATGCAGTTCTCTGGAAACCAGATCTGATGCTTCGACAGGAAACACATCCACACTTCAGAGGAGTTCTCTGGCTAGACAATACCGGCTGGCACGCCGTGGATACAAACAGGCTGCAATTAGGGATTCCGGACTGGGACCGTGTCTAGTCCTGCGTCACCATTTTGCTTCTTTGAACTCTCCCTGTGGCCTCCTCAGTAGTACTTTCTTCAGAGCCGACTGTGACGGGTTGGATCACAGAAACCCCCTTGGGAGCTGCCACCCGATGTGCAAAGACTACCCCTGCTTCTGTTTTCCCTGCCAGCTCAGGACTCCAGCACCCTGTCTTGCTGGGCCAGACACTCCCGTTTGGCTCCAGACACAGATCCAGGGTCTGAATCACTTGTCCCAAAGCTGCAAGTTTACCTGAAAACAGCTCGCAGTAGCGTGCTTGTCTTTAGCACTCAGATGCCCAACTCCCAATGGGGTCTAAACCCAGATAAATCCGTTTTACCCTGCATAAAGTTTATGCAGGGCAAACTCATAAATTGTTCGCCCTCTATAACACTGATAGAGAGATATGCACAGTTGTTTGCTCCCCCAGGTATTAATACATACTCTGAGTGAATTACTAAATAGAAAGTGATTTTATTAAATACAGACAGTAGGATTTAAGTGGTTCAAAGTAGTAACAGACAGAACAAAGTAAGTCACCAAGCAAAATAAAATAAAATGCGCAAATCTATGCCTAATCAAACTAAATACAGATAATCTCACCCTCAGAGATGTTTCAGTAAGTTTTTCTCAGACTGGACACCTTCCAGGCCTGGGCACAATTCTTTCCCCTGGTACAGCTCTTGTTGCAGCTCAGGTGGTAGCTAGGGGATTCTTCATGATGGCTTCCTTCCCTTCTCTGTTCTCTTCCCCCCTTTATATATCTTTTGCATAAGGCGGGAACTCTTTGTCTCTCTGGGTTTCCACCCCCCCTCACTGGAAAAGCACCAGGTTAAAGATGGATTCCAGTTCAGGTGACATGATCACATGTCACTGCAAGACTTCATTACTCACTTGCCAGCACACACATATACAGAAAGACTCACAGGTAAATACAGCCATCTGCAGACAATGGGAGTCATCAAGATTCCAAACCATCATTAATGGTCCACACTTTACACAATTACAATAGGCCCTCAGAGTTACATTTTATATTTCTAGTTTTAGATACAAGAGTGGTACATTTATACAAATCAGATGATCACATTCAGTAGATTATAAGCTTTGGAATGATACCTTACAAGAGACCTTTTGCATGAGGCATATCCCAGTTACTTACATTCACTTATTACCGTATTTTCTCTAAAACTATCTCAGTTACATTATATTGACTTATCAAGTTTTTTATAAAACCATATAGACTGCACAACGTCACACCGACTCGCTCCCATCTCATGACTCACAGCCACGCTGCCACCCACTGTATGGCTCAGGCAGGAGAGGGTTTAGTATTCTCTTTGAGCATCTTCCCAGAATAGACTAGCCACAGCAGATTTGGTAAACAAATTAGGCTTTGAACAACAAGTAGGCCACTACAGGACCCACACCAGAGCCCAGACATTTAACACTAACCGCAATGCTCATGGGACGAGCTGGTGAAACGATATCTTAGTTACAAAAAAATGAATGACTATTTAATGTCCCAATTCAGCAAAGGATTTAAGCACATACGTAAATCCACCCCTATTCAGCACAGCATTTGAGGACGTTTCATTTGAAGCACATGCTTTGCTGAATAGGGTTGGATTGCTGAGGCAGGGCCTATGGCATTAAGAATGATTCTAGTGGCCGTGGTTGGTGTGACGTTATCAGGTTAAATAAGACCACGTAGATCATAGTTGTGACCACTGTCATATAATTGCAACAAATCTTGTACAAAGTGTGGCATGGAAGATGTCTATGGACAGGTTATGATTTGCTGAATAGGATTATGCCATTTGTATGCAAGTATCATTTTTGTATCTGAAGTTATGAATATTGACCACGAACCTTTATTTCAAATGTGTTTGCTCATGTGGTAACACTCACGAGGTACTTAGCGAACACACTGTGAAGGAACTCTTCAAGTTGAATGGCCCATCAAGGAACACTTAACTCACAATGGACCGTGGGAGATGCCTATCTACACTTAATTGACTTTCCAGTGAACTTCTAACTAGAGTATGGGTAATGGCCTCTGCTATGACTAAGCAAAGCAGGCATGGACATGTGACTCGCCCATGTGACTCCATCTTAGTTACTGTAATTTTCCACAGTAAGAACAATGGGTTTCCCTTCACTTGGCAGAAGCTGTAAAAGGCCCTGGAAACATCTCCATTTTGCCTCTTTCCTACTCAAACCTCTGGACTATGAACTTATACTAATGGAGCATTCTAACCAAGGGACTGAGGACCTTCCAATGATTTGGGAGCAACCAGAGACTTATGAAGCCAGCAGTTTATTCCATCACAGCTACAAGCCTGATCTAAGAACTTTGCAATTGTTGTATGTATTTGATTCCTTTAACCAATTTTAACTCCCACCTTTCTTCCTTTCTTTTTATAAATAAACCTTTAGATTTTAGATAGTAGAGGAATGGCAAGAGAAAGATGTGAGTTGTATATTGACCTGGGTGTGTGGCTGGTCCTTTGGGATCAGAAAAACCCTTTGGTTAATGAAATTGGTTTTAAATAACCACTCATCATTAAGTCTAGTGTTTTTGGTGGCGATACAAGAACTGGAATACCTAAGGAGACTGCTTTTCTGACTTCTTGTTAGCCAGTGTGGTGAAACTGAAATTTACGTTTGTTGCTGGTCTGGTATATTTTATGGGGGAATAACCACCAGTTTTGGGGTGTGTCTGCCCTATTTCTCAGCAGTTTGTCCTGAATTTGGTATTCTCAGCTGTGACCCACTGAGGCACAGTGATACCTGGCCTTCTCAGAGCGTGTATATTCTCTCCTCAAAATTGAGCTATTCTTGGGTAACCTGCCTGCCCCCTCTCTCTGATACCAAGACAGGCTAAAGAGAAGAGAAGATAGCAACGGGCTTGGGAATGTCTGGTGGTAGGAGAGGAGGGGCCTTAAAATCCCCTGAGACAAATAGGGTGTGAGTTCTTACTCAGCACAGTTTAAGAGCAATTTACTCTCAGTCAAGCCAATCCATGGACAACAAACCTGCAGCTGCTATGTCACCCTTCAGTGAAACCACCTCAATTCATTACAAATCCACCCTTCAGCAGCCGAGGTTCAAATACTGTTATTTTAGAGGACTTGTCTGTGAAATGGGACCCTGTCAGGTGACCAACGCTCCATGAAACAATTAGAAGTTGTCAAATGAAGGCCCTGGCTTCCCTAAAACCACCTGGGCTTTGTGAGGGCAATTTCCTCCTTGAATAATCATGCTTCCATTTTTGTGCCTTCTCCCCAATCCCACATTGGGGACACAAATGTGAAACTGTGCCTGCAGATCAATATTTGCTGTCACAATTCAACAAACCAAACACTGCACCTGCAAAAATTGTTGGCTGGGTTGAACCCAGGGCCAGGGGGGCAGGAGGAGAATCAATCTCTACAGATAAAACTAAACGGCAAAGAAAATCACAGCAGACTCTGGCTTCCAACTGCTGAAAGCTCCAGTGTTTCTAGATTACAACCAGATGTTACATATTGTTCAGCAACTGGCAACATCACAGGGTTTAATCCTGTTGTGTGACCCAGACAGTGCTCCCACAGCCCTGGATTCACACAGGCAAATCATACTGAGAGGTTACTGAGGCTGAGACAAACCACCAGGAGGAGGCAAAACACAAGGGCTAGAATGTAATCAGAGATTCGAATCACTGTAATGAATTACAGGGAACAGCAAATCACTAACCCGTTGTTTAAAGGGTCTAAAACCCAATACAGAAGAGTAATTTGAAAAGAAACAACCTGTCTGTTAGCTGGATCATGTAGGGCATGACCCTCAGTCCATTTAAAACACACGTTATAACCGGGTTTCACAGTGGTAGCCATGTTAGCCTGTATCAGCAAAAACAACGAGGAGTCCTTGTGGCACCTTAGTGACTAACAAATGTATTTGGGCATAAGCTTTCGTGGGCTAGAACCCACTTCATCAGATGCATGGAGTGGAAAATACAGCAGGCAGGTATAAATATATAGCACGTAAAAAGATGGGCGTTGCCTTACCAAGTAGGGGGGTCAATGCTAACGAGACAATTCAGTTAAAGTGGAAGTGGGCTATTCTCAACAGTAGAATACCAAGGGAGGAAAAATCACTTTTGTAGTGGTAATGAGGGCAATGTAATCAGGGTGGCGCATTTCAAACAGTTGGCAGGAAGGTATGAGTAACAGTATGGGGAAATTAGGTTTTGTCGTGACCCATCCATTCCCAGTCTTTATTCAGGCCTAATTTAATGGTGTCCAGTTTGCAAATTAATTCCAGTTCTGCAGTTTCTCGTTGGAGTCTGTTTTTGAAGTTTTTGTTGTTGAAGAATTGCCACTTTTAAGTCTGTTATTGTGTGTCAAGGGAGATTGAAGTGTTCTCCAACTGGTTTTTGAATGTTATAATTCTTGATGTCTGATTTGTGTCCATTTATTCTTTTGCGTAGAGACTGTCCGGTTTGGCCAGTGTACATGGCAGAGGGGCATTGCTGGCATATGATGGCATACACCACATTGGTAGATGTGCAGGTGAACGAGCCCCTGATGGCGTTTCCACCCTTGGTATTCTACTGTTGAGAATAGCCCACTTCCACTTTAATTGAATTGTCTCGTTAGCACTGACCCTCCACTTGGTAAGGCAGCTCCCATCTTTTCATGTACTATGTACAGTTACCTGTGCTACTGTATTTTCCACTCCATGCATCTGATGAAGTGGGTTCTAGCCCATGAAAGCTTATGCCCAAATACATTTGTTAGTCTCTAAGGTGCCACAAGGACTCCTCGATGTTATAACCAGAGACTTTTATATTGGCTGTGAGACAAGTTTGATTACTTTAAACACTTGTTTGGTTACTAATTAAAACACTGGGGGTAGGGATAGCTCAGTGGTTTGAGCATTGGCCTGCTAAACCCAGGGTTGTGAGTTCAATCCTTGAGGGGGCCATTTAGGGATCTGGGGCAAAAAAAGGCAAAGGACATACCTTACTACAGCTTTGAAAGTCCCTGCATTCAAATGGATCCTCCACACCCAGTGCTAGCTTATGTCTCCAGACTGCAGGTCCTGCCAGGAAATATCAGTTGGATGGCAACTTCCCTTGTGAGGCAATTCATACTCCTCCTGTGGAGATCATACTAACAGGTATCCGTCAACAAATATTTTAACAATCAGTGTGTATTCTGTGGGAGATGTTTAACTCAGGAATTACAACCAACCCCTCTTCTTTGAATTGCAGCAGGTCTACTTAGATGGACATGAAACAGTTGGATTTTTCAAGTGTCAGATGCTTACTTTAAAGGAGGGAGTGACACACCAGATAGATAAGGTGGGGTAATGAAAACCCAAGGCAACGGGGTGGGGGTGGGGGCTGAATTCTCCTGTGCAATCAGGACAGCAGCGTTTGCTTTGTTTTCAATTCAGTTTATTTGCTCAGAGCAGGAGAGTGCCACTCACAAGCAGCAGCAAGACTGACTCACAGAGGGATTGGAGTCAGGCACACAAAGGGAAAGTGACTGTGGATCAGGACCTTGGACAGCTCCTCTCCATCCTTTCTTCACACCAAACTCGCCTCTATCATAAAATGTTAAAGGGTCCATGTCGTACTTGTGTGACAGGGAGCCCCACTGGTGGGTCACTACTCCCTCAGCAACTCATCAGACCTGACAAACTCACTATATCTAACACATTGCTGCCATGGTAGCATGGTATTTAGCTATAAAGAATGTTATATAAGGTATCAAATGAAAACGTATATCATAATGGTCATCATAATCATTGTGGGGTGTTTGTGTGGATAACAATGAAAAAGTTGTAGGTATACACTGAAAACATGCTCAAGCCATGAAACAAGGCACAGCTGGCAAACAAGTTTGTCTGAGACAAAGGAAAGTTGAGTGGCTTGTCGGCCTGTGTCTCGAATGTAAATGGAGCAGGCTGAACCAAAACAAGGAGAATATTTGCACATTGATGCAAAGGTGAAGCTGAGTGATAGAAGAATTAGAACAACATAGGAAAGACAGCATCGTCCCCCCCCGAAGACCAATCAGTGGGGGAGAGGAACGTTGTCTGGGGTCACACGCCCAAGGGTTACTGGACTATCAGAAGAGGGGAAAAGACATTGTAGTTAGCCATCTCTGAGGGAACAGAGAGATCAACACTCTTTGCATCCAGGAGAGCTGGATTCCGGCCCAAGGGGTGGGTGGCTTGTGGTGCTGAGAGGAGGCGTTAGGCGAGAAAACTGCCTTAGACAAGGATTGTAGCCTAAGTTGTAGTCACTAGTATATAGAAAATTATACTTTTGTTTTATTTGTAACCATTTTCTGTTTCTATTATCCTTGCTTCTCAGCTCTCTATGAGCTGAGGGGCGAAAACATTATCACTTAAATCTCTGTTCTTCATCAAGAAACTTATCCTTATTGTAGTAGAAATTCATCTCAGAGCTGTTATACTAAGAAAGGGGTTCATCCTCAGCTGATCTAACAGGTTGATGTGTGCACTGTCTCGTTGGAGACAGCAGACTTGGTAATGTCTGCAAGTATACAGTGACGGGGCTGGACACTGCAGAGGAATGCTCTTCAAGGGGGGCACCTAATGTTAACCTGCCAGGCAAGGCTAGGACTGGCAGAGGCTTGAGGAGAGCATTTGAGTGGCTGAAAGGCCCGTGTTGCACTGAGCTGATGCCAAGACTCTCCCGCTGCAGGCAGGGTGTTAAACAAGGACACGCACAGGCATTGGTGCTCCACAAAAGCATCACAACTTGTACGTGGACTCCAATACGTAGAGGCCTTCCAACAATTCAAAGAGTTATTTTAGTTGTTACCAATGAACTCTTGAGTTAAAGAGACCCATCACATGCTAAACAACACAAAACAAGGTCTGCACTCTGGGAAGCTACAGACACAAAGCCAGGTTTGGTAAAACAAAAGCAGATTCTGACTGAAGTCACAAGAGCAAATGAGTTTGTTCACATTTGTCCATGCCACCAAAACTAACAGTTTTGGCTGATTTCTGCATCAGTGGCAGCCTCTGCGCAAGAGAGAACTGGGAGTAGAACAGCAGGGGGCTGCAGATCAGGAGTGAGGGGCAGAACTCTGTGCGTGTGGGGAGCACAGGGCTGGAATAACAGGGGGCTGCAGATCAGGATTGAGGGGCAGAACTCTGTGCGTGTGGGGAGCACCGGGCTGGAATAACAGGGGGCTGCAGATCAGGATTGAGGGGCATCAGCAGAGCTATGTTCCTGGGCGCATATCCGTGACTGCCCATGTTATGCTCACCCCTGGCCAGCATTATCCAGTCCCTCGTTTTCATGGGAACTACATTCTCAGCAAGATGAAAGCCAGTAGCTCCTGGGCAGGCTGTCACCTCTCCAGTGAGTGCACACCGCACAGCGGATGTTATGGCTGTGAACACTCTTTGTTTAAACAAACAATAATGTAGTATAGTCACTGCAGTTGATTAGAACACACAACAGACAGTGCACCTTTGGGGTTACTATAGTAACGCGGTTTTCACCAGCTAACCACACTGTCGATTCATCTTCAATAGCCGTCTGCAGCTGCTTAAGTTATTTCTTATTGCTGCTGTATCTCACAGAGACCCTTTGTTTTCCCACACTCTGCTGACAAGCTTCCTCCACACAGAAAGGTCCCAGTTAGATGAGAGGCTTGCAGGCGGCACCTTGCCATGCCAGATCATGCAGAGTAAAACATTACAGCCGTTTATCCGAACTGTCTGCCCTGCCAAAGCTACCAGACTCGGGGGATTTATTCCCCACCCCCACTCTAACAAAAGCCTCTCGAGAAGCTGTTTCAGGGGATAAGCTGATAGAGATCTAATCACCCAATCTCTCTCAGCAAAAGGAACCTCCAAGCTCTGACTGCAACAGGAAGGGCTTCTTTTGACACTGCCAAGGGAAAAAGGTTCACCTTTCTGGGACAGGATGTGCTCTGAGATGTCCCTTTCAGCCTTCCACTCAGACACCTGTGTCATGGTGAGCCACCCTGCAGGTAGAGGAATGCTCCCACATGAGCCTGTCAACCAATCCGTTCTAGCCCCATCTAGTCTATAGCATTTCTTATACTGCGCTCATCACTGTAGTATCCGAGTGCCTTCCAGCTGTGAATTAAGCAACACGACTAACATCTGTCACAGGTTTGTTCTCTCATCCTCTCCCTGGCAGGAGATGTGCGTGCAGTGGAATGTCTTGCTTTGGACACCCCCCCCCCGCCATGTTAGACAAGGCAAAGTCAAAGGAACGTACCTTGCCCTCAGAGCAGAAGGTGGTGAGGTTTATGATGGTCCTCAGGCCCTGGGAGAGTTCAGTCTGTCTTGGGCTGGTCCCGGGGAAAGCTCCGTCTCCTGCATAGATGAGCTTTACCCTTATTGTAGAAAGTTCCATTGTGCCAGAGGAATGAAGTCGTCGACCGTGGTCTTCCTCCAAGAGCTTTAGTCGATCTTTTAGATACCTTGGGCCCAGGCTGTGGAACGCTGTGAAGATAAGGCCTGAGACCATGAACTTGAGTCGATATTCAATGGAGAGTCAGTATAAGGGGTGCAGGACAGGTGTGATGAACACGTGGTAGCTTGTGCTGTTTCTGTACCAGGTATATTTGTGGTGCTGTAATCCAGCCAAGAGAGGATGATGGCAGACCTTTGTTCATCAGGATGGGGTAGAGTCTCCTAACTAACCAGATATGGCAGTAAACATTACTCATGGATAAGGCTACATTTTAGTCACCAGTATTTTCAGTAAAAGTCATGGACAGGCTACGGTCAGTTAACAAAAATTCATGGCCCACAACCTATCCATGATTTGTACTATATACCCCTAACTAAAACTTGGGGCAGGAGGCCACGGGTGTTCTGGGGGGGGCAGTCCGGAGGTGCTGTGGGTGCTGGGGGGGGACGACCATGTAGTGGCACGTGGCCCAGGACCCCCGCTGGTGCTGGGGGGGAGGGTTGGTGGGGCTGGTAGGTTCCCTACCTGTCTCCGCACAGCTCCCCGGAAGCGGCCGGCATGTCCTTGGGGGAGGGAAGGCCAGGGGGGCGCCACGCGCTGCCCATGCCACGAGCTGCAGGGGTGGTGCCTGCAGGCACGGGCAGCGTGCAGAGCTCCCCGGCCCCTCCGCCCAGGAGCTGCAGGAACATGCCGGCTGCTTCTGAGGTAAGCACCGCCCTGTACCCAACCCTCTGCCCCAGCCCTGAGACCCCTCCCACACCCAAACTGCTGCTGGCTCAGGGGCTGCCCAAGTGCTCAGGCAGCCCCGGAGCCAGCCGCACTGGCTGCTGCAGAAGTCATGGAGGTCACGGACAGCCACAGAATCCGTGACTTCCATGACAGACACGCAGCCTTACTCATGGAGGCTGCTATAATGTGAGAGCTCAGAGTCAGTGGGGCATGCACGAGCCTCCTCCCCTATGGACTGAATTGATCAGCTCTGTGTGTGTGTGTGTGTGTGAACCTTCAACCAAAGGAGACTGCACCACGGCTCCTCACAATGCTGTCCTCTTCCCACCAGCATCACCTCAGCCTTGCTCAGCTTCAGCTCCAGCCAGCTGCTCTTCACCCATGAGCTGATCTCATCCAGGCACTGGGCCATCGTGGTGGCAGTGGTATGGGGCATGTGCTGAAGGATCGGTAGAACTGTGTCATCTGCATATTGCTGGCACCTGAGTCCATATAGTTTGACCCGTTCGCTAGTGGCTGCATATCGATGTTGAACAGGACCAGAGAGAAAATTGTTCCTTGTGGGACTCCACATGGGAGGGACCTAGTAGTGGAGGTGGAGTCTCCCATCACTATTGTTAGGTGAATGCTTCCAGGAAGAGCTCTGTCATGGATTCACAGGGTCTGGTCTATGCCCCAGCCTGTACCCAGTTCCTTGGGAGTAACCCCTTTAGGGTGCCACAGTTCCACAGGGAAAAGCTATGAAAGCTGCAGGGCCTCCCTTCTTCCTTTCCCTCTGTCAAAGATCCCGTCACATCCCCAACGGCACCCCACAGATGCTCCCATTCCCTCCCTCCTGCTGGAGCTCTTAGGCCTTGCCCCATATTGCGATGAGCCTGCCACTATTGACTGACGAATGCTAAAGCCTAACGTATCCCGATCAAAAACAACTCAACAACAGTGCCACACTCTTCCCCACAGAGAACCCCAAGTGCACTGAAGCACGGGGTTGTTGGCTCCTTCTTACATGCTCATGGGGAAACGATTAGAAATAGTACAAGTGCAAATGACAAGGGCCTTTCACCTGTGATCTCAAAAAGCAGAATCGTGCCCATTTAGCAGATGGGAAAACTGAGGCACAGAATGACTTGTCCATGGTCACATAGCAAGTCATTGGCAGAATCAGAACTAGAAGCCAGAAAGATAGGAAGTGTGGTCAGAGGCCACCCTGGCTTACCCAGGAATTCTTCACTGACCTGCATGTAGGGCCAAAATTAGAAAGGCCAGGGCACAAAATGAGGTTAAACTAGGTAGGGATATAAAGAGTAACAAGAAAACATTCCACCAATAGATGAGAAGTAAGAGGAAGACACGGGACAGGATAGGCCCATTACTCAATGAGGAGGGAAAGACAACAGAAGGCACAGCAATGGCTGAAGTATTAAATGCCTTTTTTGTTTCAGCTTCAGGTAGCAGTGATCAGACAACTAACATAGTGAACATCAGTGTAAACGGGGTAGGACCTGAGTGAGAGGCAAAAACAGGAAACAAACAAGCAGAGAATTATTTAGACAAGTTAAATGGTAGATGACAAGTTAGGGGCTGATTAAATACATCCTAGAATACTTAAGGAACTGGCTTAAGAGAACTCTGAGCCATTAGCAATTATCTTTGAGAACTCAGAGGATGGGAGAGATCCCAGAGGACTTGAAAAGGGCAAATATAGTACTCATCTATAAAAACGGGAATAAAGACAACCCAGGGAATTATCAACAAGTCGGTTTAACTTTGGTACCGTGAAAGATAATGGAGTAAATAATCCATCTATCTGTAAGCAGCTAGAAGAAAATAAGGTGACAAGTAACAGTCCACATAGATTTGTTAAGAACAAATCATGTCAAACCAACCTAGCACCCTTCTTTGACTGGGTAAACAAGCCTTATGGGTGGGTGGGAGAAGCAGATGTCATCTATCTCGAGTTTAGTAAGGCTTTTATACGGTCTCACAAGACCGACTCATGAACAAACTACAGAAATATAGCTTAGATGAACTTACTATAAAGGTGGGTGCACAACTGGCTGGAAAACCATACTTGAAGAGTAGTTATCAACAGTTCAAAATCAAGCCGAAAGGGCAGATTGAAAGAGGTCCCGCACGGATCTGTCCTGGGTCTGGTACTATTCAATATCTTCATAAATGATTTGGATAATGGCATAGAGAGTACCCTTATAAAGTTTGCAGATGATATCAAGCTGGGAGGGGTTGCAAGCACTTTGGAGGATAGGATTAGAATCCAAAATGATCTTGAGAAAATGGAGAAATGGTCTGAATCACATAGGATGAAACTCAATATGCAGAAATGCAATGTACTACCACTTAGGAAGGAATAATCTATTGCACAAATACAAAATGGCAAATGACTGCCTAGGGAGTACTCTAGAAAAGGATTTGGGGGCTATAGTGGATCACAAACTAAATAAAACTAAATGTTGCAAAAAAAAAAAAAAGTGAACGTCATTCTGGGATGTATTAGCAGAAGTGTCATAAGAAAGACATGAGAAGTAATTCTCCCACTTTCGTCAGTACTGATAAGGCCCCAGCTGGAGTACTGTGTCCAGTTCTGGGCACTACACTTCAGGAAAGATGTGGACAAACTGGAGAAAGTCCAGAGGAGAGCAACTCAAATGATAAAAGATCTAGGAAAATATGACCTACGAGGAAAGATTAAAAAAATGGTTTTTTGTTTTTTGTTTTTTTACTCTGGAGAAGAGAAGGCTGAGGTGGGACATGATAATAGTCTTCAAGTACACCTCTACCCTGATATAATGCAACCTGATATAACACGAATTCGGATATAATGCGGTAAAGCAGCGCTCTGGGGAGACAGAGCTGCGCACTCCGGTGGATCAAAGCAAGTTTGATATAATGCAGTTTCACCTATAACGTGGTAAGATTTTTTGGCTCCCGAGGACAGCGTTATATTGGGGTAGAGGTGTACGTAAAAAGTTGTTATAAAGAGGAGAGTGATATATTGTTCTCCTTAACCATTGAGGACAGGACAAGAAGTAATGGGCTTAACTTGCAGCAAGGGAGATTTAGGTTGGACATTAGGAAAAACTTTAACTGTCAGGGTGGTTAAGCACTGGAACAAATTACCCAGGGAGGTTATGGGTTCTCCATCATTGGAGATTTTGAACAACAGGTTAGACAAACACCTGTCAGGGATGATCTAGATAATACTTAATCCTGCCTCAGTGCAGGGACTGGACTAGATGGCATATTGAGGTCCCTTCCAGTCCTACATTTTTATGATTCCCCCCCCCCCCCACCCTACACAGCCCTTTTTCCTGCTCTCAAGACTAGGCAACACTAACTCCTCCCATTCGTTACAATAAAACGACCTGACCAGAGGCTGTTTCTGCATTTATATTTTATTAACCATTTATTGTTTGTATTTATTTTACTCTCACAATACAATCTGGGAGTTTATTTTTTTTAATATCTTTTTTATTTTTGTAAAATAAATAGAGAGAAGTGAACTTTTAGGTCGGATGCTCTCCAGAGCCTTGGTTAAACTTCATGATTGAATTTTTGCATCAGCCCTGTGCAGACAGAGCCCAGACCCGCCCACGCTTAGATGCAAACTCAACAGGCTGAGTCAGTTAAAAACCCTACTCCTGGCTGCACAGGCTGGGAGGGCGCTCAGGGAACGCTGGTATGAAGACAAAGCAGCTTCCCACAATGCACCTTTGCATTTTGCCAGGTATCGCTTGTTCTTTACACAAATCCACTGATTGAGGTTAAAAATCTCTGGTGTTTGTAAATAGTGCACGTTAGTCAGTTATCTGCAAATCCCAACCTCTGCCTCAATGCTGGCCAGCACACCTGGCCTTGGCCATTCCCTGAGCTCAGAGCCATGCGCAGAGGGACAGGCATGGTAATCAGAGGGGCGAGACTGGTACCACTGCAACAAGTAAATCTGTGTATAACAGCAGCTCAATGGGCCACCAAGAGAGGCAATTTTTTTTTTTTAGCCCATCACTAACTTTTGGTAGTCCACATATTAGAAAAACACAGAGTGTTAGGTAAAACAGCAGCTCCTCCAGATTTCCTTCCACAGTTTTCGACTCAGCATCCTGCGAGGCGGCCCGTAGATCACCGGAGGGTAGAGAAGACTGCAGTTGTGCTTGCGCGTGGGGAAAGTGCCCCAGCTGGGGTACCTGCCTCAGTCCCCACAGCTCAAGCCACCTTGCAACAGGAATACTTTGAGATTTGCAGACAGCGGCGTTTTACTATTTGACTCTTAATGGCAGAGCACGATAGGATCCTGGTTGATTCTGATGCCATGGCATTGCCTGGCTGCATTCAGGCTGCGTGAATGCTGAATGAGCATCTCTGGAAGCAAAATGATCTGGCAAGGTCAGCCATCCCCAGCTGAGTTCAGTGGGGGAGGTGAAGCTACTGCCCACAACAAAAAGCAGCAACAATGTTGTTCATTTCTTTTCTCATTAACACTACTGTCATTGACTTAGGCACCTCTACTGGCCTGTGAGTAACGGTGATGCCAGAACCAGAATGGAGAGAGTTTTCCTAGATTTGGATAGCTTAGCATCATCACTGTTACTTTACAGGGTTTTGTTCTTCCCGCCCAGCTGATTCACATCGAGACAGTACTTTATTGGGGAAATGCTCCCTTCAGCTTTGCCACCTCCTTCCCCAAATCAATCTCGAGACACATTATGGATTCCAAGGGACAGGAATCTTCATTACCGACGTGAGAGAGGGGATCAGCTTTCCCTAGAGATTGGGGACAAGGTGGTCTTGCGCCAGGCAGAATGATCTGTTGTTGGCCCCTCTCCCTCCAGGACGGCAGTGATTCTCTTGTAATCAGAACATACACGTGGATGCCCAGATGTGTGGACACAAGGACATGCCAATGCAATGCGTATCTGCCTGGGTTCATACAGACACATACAAATATGCCCGGATGCATATAGACCAAGGTGCATGCAAATGCACATGTACACAGCTGGGTGTATACAGTCACGTCCATTAGCTAGCAGAATATTAGCCCTTCTGAACAAAATGAAAGCCTAGGGTTTAAGGCAGGGGTAGAACGAGCCCTCTCTCTGTCTGTGCAGTTGTCAGGACATCTCACGTGCTGTGGGCAAAGGGACAGCGACTCCTGAAACAATGGAGTGAATAAGACAAAGTCTCTCACTCCACTCACCTGCACTGACATAGGTACGTGCCCATGAACAGAGAGTAGTTACATCAATGACAATCCAATTTCCTTAGGGCACCGAGGATGTTGCTCATTTTCTTGTTTCTCCTCCATCTGGATGCAGAGCTTTATGGCCTGTCAGTGTTCCACACTACTACTGCTCTCCTCCCCTCCGCCCCCCTTCCCTCTTCCTCCTGCTGCCATGCCCGCTCGTCCGCTCGCTCTGTCCATACTTCCACTGGACAAGGAACACCAGAGAGGGAGGCCAGCGAGCCCCGCAGATGATTTCCCGTCTCCCTTCTCTCGGTTACACACAGATTGCTCAAGACCGGGTGTGATATTCTGCAGGCGGCCAGCTGGGATCCTGTTGCCTGCCCGAGGGGTTGCTCTTTGGCACAGGGTAGGTAACAGGTAGAGGGGTCACTTGGTAGGGTGAGAAAACATGGAGCTGTAGGCGAGTCCTGACTTCATTCCTTAAGTTACCTAGACCCCCACGAAACAAAGGAACAAAGACGGAAATAAAAAGCCCCTCACAAAGGTATCGTCTCATCCAGTCCTTCGGAGCCTTGGAACCATGTTTGTAACAGAAGCAACCATTGAAAACAAAAAATAAATGTTCCTTTTCTGTAGTTTTTAGAGGTTCTGGCTGAAAAGAAAATAGAAGAATGTCTCTCTTCCCACCTCTCCAAATCATCAGTAGCTGAGTCAGAAGAAAAAAAAATGTTCAAGTTATGGGTTGCAGCAGCCAACACTAAACATTCAAGTCGATCATTTCTCTATATACATGACAGGGGAGACATGGCCCTGCCCGCTGGGACTCTCCCTTTCTCCGATGAGACTGCTGTTATCTGATCCGCTTTTCCACCGAGTACACGGAGATGTAGTAGTCATTGCTTCCAACCGCCAGGTGAGGCTGTAGGACGGAGAGCAAACAAGTGAAATATGCAGGAGTCGGGGGGGGGAGGGGAAAAGAAAAGAAAGGGGCAAAGCAACTTGGGCTACAAGATACAAATCAGTCCAGGTGGTGAGTCGCAGCATTCTGAGCACTGCTGGCCAGATGCTAGGGAACTCCTAGCCGGATCTGCCAAGGTAGCTACAACACCTCCACCTATCTCGGGCTATATGTCCGCACACTGTAGGCCACTGTTTCAGCTGAAGGAAAAAATTATGGTGGCCATTAGCTGCCAACTTCTAGTATAATTCTTCTAAATGTGTTTGTTACAAACAATCCCCTGGATTGAAAACTAGCACGCTGTCTATTGAGAACCCCAGGAGCAATTCCAGGCTTCAAAGAGACCAGGACTAGAGGGTTTCTTTGTTTGCTTATTTTAAAGGAGTCAAAATTTTCAGACTTGCTAACCCCTCTTCCCATCCCCCAAACCCAAGGACCAAATCAGTCATTAGGTGTTTGACTTCTTGCAGGGTGATTTTCCAAGGCAAAGGAGCAGCAGACTGAGATGCACAAGCTCCCCTTTATTGTCTTCCTCCTCAAGATGTAAAATGCACATAACCCCTACCAGCAACCCAGAGAAACACCCATCCCTGTCCCCCCCCACCCCGCCCCTGGATCGGAGGGCCAATAGCATGTCACATCATAGCTCACCTTCCTCTCACTGCTCTGTCCACTGCTTCAGGCCCTTCATCAAATGCCACTGTCCTTTCGCATTAAATTAAATGTAAAACACTTATGTCCTGACTCTCAAAGTTCTAACATGACTCCGCCCCTTTTGGGTTCCCTTTAACTTTGGGTTCCCTGCTCCCTATTCCCCATCCAGCTACTTTCTGCTACTCCCTCACCTATTCCTATCTCCAGCCATCTCAGGCCATACTGCAAATGTGTGACACCTCCTAATTAAACACCTGCCAGCCACCCTCCTTCCCAAGACTAGTGCAGAGCCACCGGCTCTGTGACACATTCCCATTGCAAGATCTCTCTCCACCCTGTTTTGTTTTGAATTTGAAGAGCTCATGCCTTTACATTGTGCAGGAACTCTTACTTTTTCAGCCGTTTTTTTGCTGCACAGCACCATGCACACCTACAGCACTATATGGCGGTAAGGTGGGTTCGGACAGCAGCCATTTCCAAGGCATTTGGTGATGGTATCAGTTTTAGAGGAAGAGCCACAGAATAGAGAGGTGCGCTGTAACCTGGGCACATTTTGGCTTGTCTCATGTGTAGGTGCTGGCGGAGAGAGCTGGCTCCTGTGGTGCTCAGCTGGGTCCCAGGCTAACACACCTTACAGAACATCTCTAGCGTAAACTGCCACGAGCGAAAAGCTAAATCAAAAGGCAGTTCCAGAGTGAAGTGAAAAAACGGGCAGTCAACCAGTGAGCAAAAGTGGCTCAGAAGTTTGGAGTCCTGTTCTAGCCCTTAGTGGACATTTCTGCACAGTAAATAACTGCCACGCACTTGGGTGCAACTGGCCGTATTGGCATGTGCTGCTGTTGGGATAGGACTGCAATGCATTGACAGAGCAGGGTGGCTGCGAGGACTGAAGCAGCTAGGTTGCAGGTTAGGGACTAAGGTGCACTTGCAGAACAGTGCTGGGCAAGACTGTGTAGTACAAAGGGGAGGTCTTTAGTCATTGTGACCAGCCCCTTTTCCACAGAAATTCATGCAGAACTGCAAAAAAAATTCCAAAGTTAAAAAGAAAATACAGACCCAATGAGGATGGAAAGCCAGGCAGCTGATGGCTCCGACTCTCTGTCCCATAAATCCATCATAGTATTTGATATTGTTGATCAGCTCTCCATTCCCATTGTAGATCGCAGTGAACTGATTCATTGAGCCACTGGAAGGAAGAGAGAACATCATGTCCTCACCACATTCTGATAATACTAGTCATTTCTACATAAAGGGTTTTCTACTCACTACTGCTGGGCTATGGAGACAGGAGTCATTTATAAAGCAAAAGTGTGTACCACGCGCTCTTATAAGCAAAGAGATTGGTTTTAATCCACGCTGCAGCAGCCTCACCACAGAGAGATTTACAGACAGGCTCGAATTGAGGATTTACCTGTTCTGCTGTAAATTCAAGATGTGCAATATATTGAGTCCAGGAAAGTGCATGTTCACCTAAGGTGGTTCTCCCACAGCTACCATGGCACCGTGATCATGAAGTGCATGCTGGGGCCCCCCTCTCAGCCCAGCCATACACCTGCTGCCTTTGGGTAGGGAGTCTGACACATTGAGAACTGGCAACACCCTGCACCATCACTCTGAGTCACCAGTGCAAAGGTTTCAATAACACACAAAAGGGTTAAAATACCTGAACTGCACACATGGGAATGAAGCGGCACTGGTCGTAGCAAAGGGAAAAAAGAGACACGAACGGTATTTGTAATGATGGATTTCTTCTCTCTTTGTTCCACAGAGGAGGTGGGCTGGGGTCAGAACCTACCATGCAAACAGATTGGCCTGTGGGTGAATGTCCAGGGCGGTCAGCCCTTTGACTATCTGAAGGACCTTCACAGACTCTGGCATCCTGGGGTCGAAGAAACGGACATCTCCATTCACGCTATCAACAGAGGAGGTTCACAACATTAGACTCTGTCCCACTGGAAGTGCAGCCTCGAAAGCCCCAGAGAAAAGGCCATTCACTTGCCTGTGAACAGACCACCATTACGCATGGCAGAGCCATAACTGGGCATTTTAGCGCCCGGGGCGAGCAAGCCTACTTGCGCCCCCTACCGTTTTCTTCTGTCATTTCTCTGCCCCCGCGGCTTTGCGCCCTGGGCAGCTGCACTGCCCTGGTTATCGCGCTGACAGAAGGACTACACCCGAGGAGAGATTCAGCCCAGTACCACCTCTCCCGCTCTACGTCCAGCATTGTGACCATATCCACCCCAGCATCATTTGTTTCCAGTAGGATCCGCAGTAGGCGAGGTGCTGTACGCACACAGAAAGGAAAGAACGTTCACTGTCCCCAAGAGTGACTATTATCTTACCCCACCCCCATCGACATGATAAAGTGCTTTTGTTGGTATGTCGCGCAATACAATAAGCTGTGTATGAGGCCCCAGTTCCTTTTCCTCCTTCCAGTGTGACTACTCCATTCCAGCAGCAGGCAGTAATCTGAGGGGCTCCTATGCAACCGCTCAAGATGCCAGTTATTTGGACTCTGGTCCATAAGTCCCTTGCTGTTCAGAGTACTCTTTGGAGCAGGTATCAGCAAACGCTGATTAACAGCTTGTATCTTCTAAGGGTCGATCCAGGCAAAGCTACCAGTGCAGAACAGAACTGACCCTAGATAGACCAACAGGGTATGGCAGCAACAAGGAAAAGATTGGCTCTGACCCAATGAAACAGACACCAGGTGAGGAGATAAGCAAGATTTAAACTGAATAATAGCAGGTTCTAAGGATGTCAGACTCCACTGGGTCTTATGCTACTGAGAGGCCCAGTGATAATCAACAGAGACAACGATCCTGAACCAGCAGTACTTAGAAAGACACTGATCACCTTTAACACAATTGTTTCTGAACTGTGGTGCTTATGTAAAGATGATTGAACCTTCATAGAAAGTTCAGTCTGCACAAGCGGGGGCTGGAGTGTTTCAAGGAATTAGACCCAGCCCCAAACAATGGAGTTTTGAGATCAGATGAAAATTTAAAAACTCGGTTGCTGATTATTCCTTAAGCAGAGGGATTATTAAAGTTAGATTACTTTACGGGCACAGGTGGCTCTCTATACCAGACATGCTGTTCCCCCTCCTCTCCCCTCCCCGCAATTGACATATTTTCCCCACAATTAAGCACAATTAGGAAGTGAGTCTAAGGCACAGCTAGCGAGGCCTACCTCTTGCAATGCTCTATGAATCTGTAAGGCTGCGATTGTGGAATAAGAATCCTTAAAGGGCTATTAGAGAATCAGACAATCTAATCATGGCCCTAGCGGTTAGATCAAAATGGCTGGACAAAGGACCACATGACTATCTAGCCTAGGTGTCATAATCCCTTCAGCCATATGCGTGAGCTTCCCCTGGTGATCTGGTTACAATGGTCTATTCTAGGTTATAATCACATTCTCTCGTGCTTTTTGATCCAGATGAGGGTCCTCTAGGATTCCGCTGGGTAATTATTGCCAGCATTGCCAACTTAGCGACTTTGTCACTAGATTTAGTGACTTTTTGGTTTCCCTAGCGAGAAAGTAAGTGTCCAACTGACCAGTGATAAATCTAGCGACGGTCACTGCCAATCACAGTGCCACTCAGAGAAAGACATCACCAATATGTATAGTGACAAAATCATTCACAAACAGCTCAAGGGTGTTAATAAAATCTATTCCGTGCTCTTCTTACTATGTTCTGTTGCACCCCAAGTCCATGTCATTACGTCTCAATGGAGCGTGTCCTCGGAAGGAATCGCATCCCAGGGCTGCTTGGGCTGAGATCACTATAATTTGCAGGAGAGGAAATGAAATCTGTGGAGGCTAATTAAATGCTTTGCTAAAGCCAGGCGCATGTTGGCAAGAGCAGCACATTTGCCAGGGCTTGTTTTTACCCAAATGTTCTTTCTCGCTCCGTAGTAGGCAGCACACCCTGTGATGCAGGGAAACCGGCTAATGAAGCGGGCTCGGCGGGGGAGGCAGGTTAGCCAGCGAGGAGAGCCGCATGGATGGAAGGTGGGGTGGGGTGAGACAGGGCCATGTGCCCCAATGGGGCGGGGGGCACCGTGCCTCCAGGGATGAAGCCCTTACTACAGGATCAAAGGTGGAGCTAGCTTGATTTCAGCTCCCCTTTCCTCCTCTTCCTCTGGCTTGGCCTGGGGTTAGCTGCCCAGCCCTTTTCAGAAATCAAACCCTGGAAGTGGGGGGAAGGGGTCCAGCTAGCGGCTCTCTCTTCCACTAACCTGTGGGCTCAAATCCAGGCTGGCAAGAAAGAGAGGCTCAGCTGAAATTAACCAACCCCAGCCATGCACAGAGCGCCCTTCCCAATGAGCAGAGGGCTGCAGTTTCCTTCCCAATGAGAAGAGGGCGCCCTCCTGACGAGGACGGTGTACTGTTGTAGTTGCTTCTGGCGTGCAATAAATGTAGTAAGAGCATGGAATGGATTTTATTAACATTACTGAGCTGCTTGTGAATGCTTTTGTGACTGTGTGTGTGTGGGTGGGTGTGTGTGGGTGGTGACTTCCTGCTATGTGGAGTTAGCAACACAAATGTCTGAGGCCTTTCAGGAAATAGTTATACTGGAACCAGTTGCTGGTGAGAATTCTTTTATAAAAGCCACTCTTCATGGATACCGTAGTTATTCCAAGCCCGAAGGCATTCCTTTCGGGAGAGGAAATGAACTGCAGGATGGCTTGTTTGACCAGAGTCCAGTTGCTTTGGGATGGGGGACCAGAGATTTTCTCCTGTCTTTCTGACACTGCTGAGGAGGATGTGGAGGAGAGGAAGCGAATGTTTGTTCCTTCAGACAGAGGCATGCAAGGCAGGGATGCCAACCTGGCTCCCTGGGATTGCTGAGGGAGATTATGAGGAAGATTAAAAACTCTAATATGGGAGCACTACAAATCTGGCAGCTGCATCATTTAAGCCCCTTTCTAAAAATCGTGATAAATTTTGCCACTCTATCCCCTGCCTCAGGAAAGCATTACATCCTGGAGAATTATGTTCTGTTTACATTCTGTAAACAAGGAAGAAGAGCATCTCGGTGGACAAAGTGCAGCTTTGTGACCGTAAATTGTATTCTGCTGTCCTTTTAACAGGCAAATAAATATCGGCTGCTCTCCACACAGTATTTACTGAGCAGCAGAAATAGATTTATGTGTAGAAAATTGCTAGATGGTGAAGTAATCCAGCAAGCAATATGCCCAGGGGATGCAGAGTGAACATCCTCCCTTCTTATGTCCTCTCACCTAGGACCCCCACAAGGCCATTTGCAACAAGGAGGCAGAAACAGAGCATACAATATCTCCTAGAACCCCCTCATGCACTTCCAGGTAGGCTACAGGTTTCTTTCCGTCTCCCTCCCTTTCCTCACCAACTTTTGGAGCAGGAGTTAACTGCTGAGCTGAAATGCCAGCGTGTAGAGCTTTACCTTCTTTGGTGCTGACATATCAGTGACCAATTTTTAAAGGGAGAAGAAAATGTCTCCAATATTCAAGACTCTTTTACCTGACGCTCATGATGTTGCCTTCAGGATGTTTCTGCAAATATGCTTTCACGACCCAGGCTGTGTGCTCCCGGTAGGTCATGACGCGGCTGAGGAGCAAACAGAGAAAGGGGAAACTTTTTGGAAGGCAGACAGGAAATCTGAGGAGGCACAATGAGCACCTCCAATATCTGCAGCCGGAACTCTGCAGCGGGGGACCTTCCGAGTCCTGCTGGCTGAAATCACAGAGGTGAAGAAAAGGGCCACTCCTTCTCACACTAATGATGCAGGACATGATCCTTGTCACTAGGCAGGCAAGCACCACAGAGCTCTGAGTCAGCTGAGACAATCCCTGAACCAACAGGCTTACAGCAAGGTTGCTGAGGTGGGACAATATTAACGAACGGGACTGGGCACACATGTACTATAATGAAGGCTATAAAGGGCTGACTGAAACATTACAAATTCTTTCAGTGACCCATTCTAGTTACTGAAGCCAGTGTGACAGCTGGTAAGTGCACTGCGAACGTGGAGCCTTTACGACAAGAGACCAGTAAGACTCAGGGAGGAGACCATTTGCCAGTCAGGGGGACGGCAGTGGGCTAAAGGGAATGCTGCAGTTAGTTACCATTCACTCAGAGCCATCCTCCTGTCATAGACACGGATGGAGCCATCACCGAGCCCTGCCACGATCAACGAGCGGTGAGAGTCACACGACAGGCTGGTCACACAGCTGTCAGCTCCTGTGGGGATATCCTAGGGACAAAGCACACACACAAACCAGGCTGAAAGACTAAAGAGCCTCCAAAGTCCACAGCCCAAAATAGGAAACATTGGGTACATCTACATGGCAATAAAAAACCCGTGGCACCGAGTCTTAGGCCTGGTCTATACTACCCGCCTGAATCGGCGGGTAGAAATCGACCTCTCGGGGATCGATTTCGGGACGCGACAATCGATCCCCGAATCGGCGCTCTAACTCCACCAGCGGAGGTGGTAGTAAGCGCCGCCGACAAAAAGCGGCAGAAGTCGATTTTGCCGCCGTCCTCACAACGGGGTAAGTCGGCTGTAATACGTCGAATTCAGCTACGCTATTCACGTAGCTGAATTTGCGTATCTTAAATCGACTCCCCGCTGTAGTGTAGATGTACCCTGTCAGAGCACGGGTCCAATGACTTGGGCTCGCGGGGCTCAGGCTGTGGGACTACAAATTGCAGCAGAGATGTTTGGGCTGAGACCCACCCCCCTCAGATGTCTACACTTCAATTTTCAGCCCTGCAGCCCGAGCCCCATTAGCCCGAGTCAGCTGACCTGAGCCAACCATGGCCATGCTGCGGGTCTTTTATTGCAGTGTAGATGTACCCATTAAGTACCTTCAGAAGGGCCTTCTGCTGGACCCAGGCTCGCCTACGTGTTTCAAGGAATCTCCTCTCTCCTTTACCCGGATCACAACCCAATTTAAACTGTGATTTTCACACATTCTCCCTCCCCTGTAAGGTTATGAACCCTGCAGTTCTGAGCTCACATGGGGGCAGAACTGAACCTCCAGCTGGGACAAAAGGAATACGTCTACACAGCATTTCAGAAGGAGCCTCTGAGCTCAGGACTTGGGCTGGCGCTTTAAAAGCTGCTGTGTGGACAGCACTTGGAAGTTATGGCTCGGGCCGGAGCTCAGGTTCTGAAGCTAGGGAAGGGGGTGGGCTTCAGAACCAGAGTAACAACTTCAAAGAGCTGTCACACCGCTATTTTTAGAGCGCTTGCGCAAGCCCTGCTAACTCAAGTCTGCAGACCCGGGCTAAGAGGCTCGCTTCAAAACGCTGTGTAGACATACCCAGGGATGGCTAGCTTTCTGCCAGGCTGTTGTCAAGGCCATTACAGGAATCAGTGAGCGGTGAGTATGGGGTCACTGAATCAGGACAGTCCCTGCAGCCTGAATGAGTCACTGCCCTAATCCTCAGAGCTCAGCCTGGGCAGGGAGACACAAACGTGGGTTTCCTTTGTGGCAGCACAAAGAGCGCTGTTCAAAGATCAGCTTTTGGGAATAATTAAACTTTACACACCAAAATAAAGGAGAAAGTCCATTTCAGAAAGGAAGAATCATTGTTATTCTCCTCCTAAAAACACCTAATTAGTTAAGATAAATGTCTGCAAGGAATTCTTTCCATAAACCATCTTCAGCTTCTGTTGGTTGTAAATGCTGCTAGAAAGGCAGGGGGGATAATAAAAAAGCAGGAGGAGATGAGCCACTGAAGAGACACACACTTGCTGAAAATAAATAGCTTGCAGCTAAGTCAGACATGTAAAAAAGAAAACAAACCTACATGAAAAGGGGAGATACAGCACTTGTTATAGGCAGCAGCCTCTACTTAAACTCCTGGTAAAGGAACGGACCTGCAGAGTCATAACTCTCTGCACCAAACCAACACACAGACAAATCTTGCGAGGCAGTTTGAACGTGCCTCTGAGAAAGGAGTAACAAACTTGTAGAGGACTGAAAGGCAGTAGGACACTGGATCTGATCAAAGAATAGATCTGTTAAGAGGGAGCCATTCCCATGCATCAAACCAAAATCTATTTCCTGGAAGAGGCGTTACCTTGGCAATGGTAACAGACCTGTTAAGAAAAGCTTTGGTACAACAGGAGGCCTTTTCATTTCACAGGTTTCTACTGTATATCATAATATATACCAGGGGTCGGCAACCTTTGGGAAGTGGTGTGCCAAGTCTTCATTAATTTAAGGTTTCGCATGCTGCCTTTGGCACGCGTGCCGCAGGTTGCCAACCCCTGATATATATACCATGGGAGCACTTAATCTGCCATTAGCTCTGAAACCCTCTTTGTCCTCTGGAAAGAATAAAATCATTTTGCCAGAAAATGTCTCCCATTAGTCATAATTAGAGTCATTCTGGGTAATAACAGCCATTCTGTTTTGTCATTTCCATTTTTACTGTATCAGTGTTTTGGCTCTCTCTTACACCTCTCATCAGTAGATCGCAAAACCCTTTACAACCCCCCTGTAAGGCGGGGAATTATTACTCCCATTTTACAGATGGTTAAGTTAAGGCATCGTGTCATTAAGTGACTTGCTGTTTACAGTGTTGTTGTAGAAATGTTGGTCCCACGATATTAGCGAGAAAAGGTGGAATTTAAATTCCAGTTTGTGTGAGAGTATCTGATGATTTCTTGTCTCATTAAGTGACTTGTGTATGAGAACAGAGTGCAACAGTGCCAAGCCATGCCTAGAACCCAGCAGTCCTCTCTCCCACTTCCCTGAACTAGGATAAAACAGTTTGTACTTTCGGGGTATCATCAGAAGCCAGAGACTGCAAACATTTTTAAAAGTATTGATTTGGAGAATAAGACTGTAACGCACCAGGATACTGGTGAAATACACCCTACACTATTATTCTAATGTTGTAGCTTTGCCCTCTTTATCTGCTACAAACAAAAGAATCAGTCGAAATAATAGGTGTACAACTGGGAAGAAGAATTAAACAGCTAAAACTGAGCAACATTTTCAAGCCAGGGTAACAATCGAAGAGGCACTTTGGAATTGCATTAGCTAATTTCACACCCGAATCCTGGTTTTGTTCCTGTGTGCATTCACCTTCTCTAGCTGTCATTTGCAGCCTTTGCTGAATTAACTGTTTGCTGGAGACACCTAACTTTGGGGGCTGTTTTCACATGCTTATTCTAACGCCATAAGATCCACGTCTGGATTTTATTCTCTGTGCCAGGAACATGCAGCTAGTGTGGAAAGAAAGTACTTGCTCCGCCACTATATGCAATGTGCCCCCAAAGGTATTCTCGCAGCGGTTCAAAGGGTGGGACGGCATCTTTATTAGCTTGGATTACATGGCTCCCCTGCTCTCGGTGCTGAATCTCAGCTTTGTAGAGCGACTGAGGAAGTTTTGATCGTCAGGATCTCCACAAAACCAATTTGCACAAAAAAACCAACAACCGCTTTTAGATACTCTCAATACAATCATTAACGATTCTAATTTAAAATATTTTCACCCTACTGATTTCTGATGTTCTCTAATTTACACAGATAAAATAATGTTTGAAAATAATTAAGATTAGCATAGGCTTAATTATGCTGCATTGCAGGGTCAGAAGTGTCATAATTAATGTGCATCGAGAGGTAATTAATCTCTAAAAGCTTTGGAGACTAGTTTTCATTTTCCCCTGCATGGTGACTTTATTCTTGCAGACCTGCTGCTTCTCCTTACATACCTAAACATCATTTTAATTGGATCACGGCTGACATGCAAGCTGACAGGTTTTGTCCTCATTTATTTTAAATGGAAATATATGTGCTTTGGTGCAGGAGCATTTTAAAGGTGGGAAGCATTTGACTGTTATGAAAGTAATTGTAAGTCTTGGAGTCCTGAAAGGCAAATTCAGCAGCACCCCAGAGATCTGAAAGGAAACGGTCTAAGACAGTGGTTCTCAACCTTCCCAGACGACTGCACCCCTTTCAGGAGTCTGCTTTGTCTTGCATACCCCAAGTTTCACCTCACTTAAAAACTCTCCGGCTGCCCAGCTCTGACGACAGGACCACTGCCAGCAACAGCGCAGAAGTAAGAATGGCAATACCATACCGTGCCACCCTTCTGAGCTGCTGCTGGTGGCGGTGCTGCCTTCAGACCAGGGCAGCTGGAGAGTGGTGGCTGCTGGCTGGAGTGTTCATGTTGTTTGTGGTGCGGGAGGACTATTTTTAAACCCTGCTCCCATCACGCTCTGTAATACTCACTCCCACATTGTTTGTGGAATTTTTATCCCTCTCCTGCTGTTATGGCAGCGCGTCTTGCAGCACCGCGGGATCCCAGTCCTGCTGGAGGGCTCTAGTGCCTGTTGTAAAACTCGGCAAATCAAATGAGTTGACGTACCCCCTGGAAGACCTTTGCGTATCCCCAGTGGGACACGTACCCCTGGCTGAGAACCACTGGTCTAAGAGACGGTGGATGCTGTGCAGCCATTTGCAGAAGCAGTGGGCACGTCTATGGCCACACAGTACTGGCCGGATTCTGATCTCAGTCATACTGGTTTCAGTCAGTAACTCCACTGACTTTACTTGACTGGTGTGAGATCAGATAATGTCGCAGATGGATGTCATCCTAAGCATTCAAGCCCTGGTCCAGAGAAGAGCCACGAGAACGATTAAAGGATTAGAAAACCTGCCTGAGAGTGACAAACTCGAAGAGCTCAATCTGTTTGGCTGAAAATAAGGTGTAACGGTGAACGTAAATAACCAACGGAACAGTTCACCAAGAGTCACGGTGGATTCTCTATTGCTGACAACTTTTAAAATCAAGACTGGATATTTTTCTAAAAAAGATTTATTTTGGGGACCTTCTGCGGCCTGTGTTACACAGGAGTTCAGACTAGATCAGCGGTTCTCAAATTGTTGGTCGGGGCCCCAAAGTGGGTCGGGACCCCATTTTAATGGGGTCGCCAAGGGCTGGCATTAGCCTTGCTGGGGCCCAGGGCTGAAGCCCAAGCCCTACTGCCCGGGGCCAAAGCCCAAGGGCTTCAGCCCTGAGTGTGGGGGCAGCTCAGATTCCAGACCCCCGCCCCCGCCTGGGGCTGAAGGTCTTGGGATTTGGCTTTGGCCGCCTTGCCAAGAGTGGTGGGGCTCTGGCTTTGGCCCTGGCCCCCCTGCCTGGCGTCGTGTAGCAATTTTTGTTGTTAGAAGGGGGTCTTGGGGCAAAAAAGTTTGAGAACCCCTGGACTAGATGATCAAAGGGGTACCTTCTGGCCTTGGAATCCATGAAAGTACTTCAGTGCATGCGTAAGTACCTTTTTGAATAAAGATGCTTTCCTGAATCGGGCCTCGGATGGCAGGTGGGAAGGAAAATGACAGTGTTTTAAGGATTAGCCCTGTATAATGTCAAGAGAATTCTAGGAGCTGAAGCTACAGAGTCTGAGGGGTGCTTGACCCTCTCCATCACGGCACTTTATCCTCTCAAGGTGTTTTATAGCACAACTATACTGTAACCGGGAGACCATATCCTATACCTGGCCTCCCATTTGTGACTGCCTGCTCTCCTCCTCTCCCAAATGCAATTGCATAACATTCAGCTTCAGCAATTTCCTACAGGGAAAAGCACGGTAATGTTAGGAGAGTAATAGAGTATTTTTAGCTGTCTCATAATGGGACTTTGCAGCTGGAAAAGGGGAGAGCCAGCATCATGTGACAAGTCTGCTCTCTGGAGACCACAGTTTGAGAACCTGTGAACTGTGTTTGTTAAATCGCTGGATGATGTGTGTCCTGGAAATACGCTCCCTGGTGCCTAAGTCCAGGGAGTCAGCTAGGAGACCTGTAAGCTCCACTAGCAGTGAACGAGTTATAGGGGCAAACATGCAGCTGTTACCTGTACTTTCATTTCTCGATCTGTGTCCCAGATCCGGATAATCCGCACATCTCCTGATGTCATGAGAAGCCCAGTCTCTTGTTCCCAGTCCACCACCATCCCTGCTCCTAGAAAAAACACAGGACATGGAAATTATTCTTCACATAAACACAAGCAGAGCTTGACAGAGCCAAAGACCAAGTTTTGTGATCTGACACTTTTTAGTATAGCGAGGAGAATCTTAAAATCACACACACACTCACTCAAAACTGGGCCAAACCAGCTGTTCCTGAGTTCTAAACGACGCCCATCAATCATTGGACTAGGTGTGCTATAGAAGACACTTGCTCCCCCTCGAGCTGGAAGGGGAATCTCTCTGCTCAGCAAAGTCCCCTTCTGGCAGACGCTCCAAAAGGTCCAGATGGCCTCTACAGGAAAATGGAATCAGCCCTCTGCAGGACGATGGATCCATAAATTATTCATCACCCTGTAAAAATACTAGGCTAAAGATTGTCTTGAGTAGACTGGACTGGCGTGAGTTAAGGCACCCAGCATGGCCAAAGCACTGCTTTCAAAGGACTATGGACTCCATGGATTGCCATGATTTCTTATCCCCACTCAAATCGAAATATTGGCTGTGATTAAGAGGACGTTTTTACACACAGAATTGTGAAGCTGTGGAATTTGCTGCTGCAAGATATTGAGTTAAATAGCTCAGTAAGACTCAAAAAAACAGTAGTGTGTATGGATAAGGAGAACATTCTGCAGTTACACGAGCCAGAAGACATGTACAAGGGCTCTCAATCCTCATGCTTCAGGGCATAAACTGATTGCCAGCAGGGGTCTAGCAGAAATTTCCTTCCATGGTACTGGAGCATTACAAGGGCTTTACCTTATCCTGAAGCATCTGATACGGACCCCTACTACAGAGAGGTTGGCCGACTATACGTACCAGTGATCTTTGCTGGTACGGCAATTTCTATTCAACAAATGACTGGCTTTCACCCCTTCTCCCATTGAGAGGATTAAGTGGTAAAAACCATAGAGAGAGTCAACAGTGCGTAAGTACACAGCATACTAATGTCAAAGCTAGGTAGGCTACTTTGGACTTGGGAAATAGCAGGCTCTGCAAACTCCTAATTGGTGGGGTAATCTCCAAGGAAGAATTCCAGTACATTTAATTAGAATGGTCTTTACACTAGCTACAAGCTGCCAGCACAGTGCCTAAACGTTCTGCTTTAAGCAGAAAGCCATATACCAATTACCTTTTGCTTCCTCTGCTGGGAGACTGACTGACCCTGGATCTGTGGGTTTCCCAGAGAGATTTCTATACATACGAACATACAGAGATGAAAAAAAAAATCCCAGGGCAAGGAAACCTGAAATGAATTTAATTGCACAGATGTTTGCATTCTCTTACATGCACAAGTTCTCTTTTATACAAACCAAGATCGAATCTAGTGTCTCCTCTCTTTGCACTGGTGCTCTCATAGTACAGATTAGAACATGGTGCCAAACATATTACAGCAGAAGACTCACAAGGGTCAGACACTAACCCTGTAATAGATTAGGATTGCAGCCTGATTTCTCTTGCTTCCATCCGGACCTTTTGTGAAAGATTCTAACGCTAGAAAGACCCCAAAGAGACACACGGAGGTGCCTTCTCAAAAAGGGATTCAGTGGGGATTTTTCTTATCTTGCTCTTCAAAATTAGCACTAGCAGGAACTTAAATACCTTGCAATGCTCTGGTTGCCATTAGAGGCCCACCGACACCATTTAGCAAAGCAAACATCCACCACAAGGAAAGAGGTCGGCTGCCAGAATTGAACAGGGCACGAAACACAGAAGTTGAAGCACTCATGAATAGGAAGCTGCTTTGAGGACAGTGGGATGACAGTGTTTTGTGCAGATGCAGACCTAATTTACTACCTACTTCCCCTCCTGGAAAAGCACAACCGAGCCCTCTCCTGATCTCACCTCATATTGCAGGATCAGAAGACACTGACATTGATGGGCTCATCTTGTTACAGGAAATTCAGGACCCACAGCTAAGCTGACAGCTCATATCTTTATCTTGTGAATTACTTTGGATTGCCCAGCCGCTCTGAGGGCTGCTAGACATCCCAAGCAAACAAGCAGGCAGTGGTTTAGCTTATAAGCACCCCCAAAGTGTTTTCATTTGTCATCTTGTTTATGGTCCAGGTGACAAGATAAACCTGGCAGGCCTGAGATGGATACGGCCATTACATCACTGATGGAGTTAAATAGGCAAGGCTCTGCTAGGCAGTTTTAAAGCTCCCAAATTTCCATTCATGTTCCCCAGTTTGAAGACCATTATCTTCTTCAGTTTGATCAGCAGCAATAATCCCTAAACCAGCTGGAACCTGCAGATTTTAGTCCACTGGGAGGGATAAGAAGTCGTAGGATTTTGGCTGGCATTGTTGGTGCCAATTATTAATAAGCTTGTTCTGGGGTAGCCATGGGGAATTTGTTCTTTTTATAGTCACTGGGATCTTCAGGAGGGTAAGGGGAAATTTTTGTTTCTTACAAAGGTGGAGGTTTCTCATCATGAGAGATTTCACAAGTTGGAAAGACAAAGAATTCACACCAAAGAAGGGCGCCGTGAGAGATTCCACTTCTGGAGAGGAAGAGGGATGGAATTTAGTTTTGAAGAGGATGCTTCACATATGTAGGAGTCCCCTCCAGCTGGGGGAACATGTGGAGAGACTGCATCTTGCAGAAGGGACTTCCCTTTCTTCAGTGCCCAACAAAACTAAAGTTCAAATTGGAGAAAGGTGTGTAGGAATGGGTGGACCGACTTACAGAATCATAGATTCTAAGGCCAGAGGAAACGTGATCATCTAGTCTGAATTCCTGTATAACACAGGACAGAGAACGTCCCCAAAATAATTCTTAGATTCTCAGAAAAACATCCAATCTTGATTTAAAAATGGTCAGCGATGGAGAATTCACCACAGCCCTTGGTAAATTGTTCCAATGGTTATTTATCCTCACTGTTAAAAAATTAAACCTTATTTCCAGTCTGAATTTGTCTAGCTTTGGCTTCCAGCCATCGGATTGTGTTATACCTTTCTCAGCCCATGATCAAATATTTGTTCCCCAAGTAGGTACTTATAGACTGTAATCAAGTCACCCGTTAACTTTCTCTTTGTTAAGCTAAATAGATTGAGTTCCTTGAGTCTACCACTCTCAGGCAGGTTTTCCAATCCTTTAATCATTCTCGTGGCTCTTCACTGAGCCCGCCCCAATTTATCAACATCCTTCTTGAATTGCGGGCACCAGAACTGGACACAGGATGGAAGAACCTCTCCACTCCTACTCGAGATTCCTGTTTATGTACCCCAGGATCACACTGGCTCTTTTGGTCACAGTATCACACTGGGAGATCACATTCAGCTGATTATCCACCACAACCCCCACATTTTCTTCAGTCACTGTTTCCCAGGATAGAGTCCCTCAGCCTGTCAGTAGGCCTGCATTCTTCGCTCCCAGATGCATACATTTACATTTAACCATATTCAAAAAACCCATAGTTTGCGTGTGCCCAGTTTACCAAAATATCTAGAACACTCTCAAACGGTGACCTGTCCTCTTCATTATTTTCCACTCCCTCAATTCTTGTGTGTCATCTGTAAACTCTGTGAATGATGATTTTATGTTTTCTTCCAGGTCATTGATAAAGATGTTAAATAGCACAGGGCCAAGAACCGATCCCTGCAGGACCCTGTTGGTAACATGCCCACTCTATGACGATTCCCTGTTTTAAGTGACATTTTGAGACCCACCAGCTAGGCAGTTTTTAATCCATGTAATGTGGCCAACACCCAAATGCACAGTCCTATGGGTTGCACTATATCCCCCACTATCCACTAATGCTTTGATGGGCTCCATCATTGTAGTATCTGATCACCTCTGTTTCCTGAGACTGGACAGGCTACATCTCAGATTTCAATAACCACAGCTTTAATGATCTTCTCTCTAGTGTGCCCTTCTGAGCAACCCTCCTCGACAAAATGGGAAATACAATTTTGACCTCATCTGACACACGTTGCTCCAAGGTGGGCCCCGTGGTTCTCATATTACCCCAAACAACCCAGGCACAAGAGAGAAAAAACTCTTGGCATTCTCCTTAATGAGAGACTTTGAATACCCGCAACCTGAGAGCTGTTCAACCTCTCGTCACCAGAGGCTGCACGTGTGCTGAATTCCAGGCATGCATGACATCCCAGGAAATCTCAGCTTCCAGCCTCAACGGGCTGCAGCAGGTGACAAGAGCAACCGGTGAGAAACAAGAGGCTGATACGATACGTTTTCAAACCCGTTCAATGAGATGTGCTATAAGGAACAAATAACTAGAGAACTCCAAACAAGAAGCTTAACTTGTGTTGAAAAAGAGCAAAAGAACTAGCAACTTTTTATATAAATCTGAATTATTCACGAGTATGTAAACGAGAAGGCTTCTTTTGCCTGTAAAATATTAATCACAAGAAAACTCCACAACATACAGTGACGTTACTCCTACACGTTATCAATTATAGGGCAAGTTTATGTTTATTAAAGGAGGCAGAGGGTTTTAGTGTTTCAAGAATGGAAACCTGGTCCATTATTGGCTCAGGTTAACATTTTAAATTCCTGGCACCATTGGTATGAAAAACAGAAGTGGGGGCTGGTCTACACAACTGCTTAAGTCAATGTAACTTATGTTGCTCGGGGGTGTGAAAATGACACCTCCCTTAAAGACGTAAGTTACATTGACAAAGTGGTGTCCACACCGCGCGATGTCAGCAGGAGATGCTCTCCTATCGGCATAGCGCATCTTCTCCAGACATGCTACAGTGGTGCAGCTGTGCCGATGTAGCACGGTGGCATGGACTTGCCCTGGCACTCTGTTCACTAATGTTTCCTTTTTAAATTAAAAGGGACCCATCTCCAGGATGTTAGGGCTTAGAGTGAGGTCTACCAGCTGTGTTTTGGCGTACAGGTTCGAGCATGTTGGGCAATCACTCTGCTCGGCCGGTGCTTTGCCCCAATGAGAAGGCAGCGTATTGAAAGAGTACACGACTCCTCCACTCTGAGTGAGCCATAGAGACGGAGTCTCTGATATGGATTTCCCCACATTCCTGCCTGCTCACCAGCATGGGGCAGACAAAGCAGGGAATGGTGTGATACACTTGCACCCATAGGGAAATCTGGTAACTGAATTTGTGGAATTTTTAAAAACCCGTGAATTTTAGGACCATGAATCTGGACAGTACAGCTCCTTTAACAACATCATTTCTTGAGACCATCTCTTTCCTACATTCTTGGATGATAAAACACAACAAGTCTTCCACAACTCAAGAAAACAATTTTGAAAGGGGTTTTAGCTGAGCCTTTTAACACAAGGGCTAGCAGTTCCGCATGATGTAAAAAGATATATAGGCAATGCATATCAACAACTGTTCTTGAAGCGGTAACTTTCTACGGCTGTTCCCTGCAGGATTCCCTCTAAAAATCAGATATATATCTCGATGGGATAGTTCCCTGTATAAATTTCAATAAATAACCCTGGCGTTGAAAGCAGATTCATTCCAAGTGTGTGCACTTATTTTTATCATTGCTGGAATGTGGCCAACCTGTACTTGGCATTTTGATGAGTTTGCAAATGCCTGTTTGGACCACAATACCAAAGCATCTCAGAGACACCCTGCTGATCTTTTGAACAGGGGCCCTCCCGGGTAAGCAATGAGGTGTATCTCCATTTTAATTTCAAAGCAGCAGTGGGAAGACTGCATTACCTCATTCTTCATTCATTCCTAAAATGTATCTTTAAGTGACACTCTTTCCATGCCAAGCACTACCTCCAGTGACACAGAGAAAAGGAAAAGTATCTATGACTCTGGGAATTTAATTTAAAACACCCAAAACCCTTGTCCTGGAGTTGCAGCTTCTCCAATTACTTTATTTCCATAAAGGAACTGTCTTTACCTAAGGTGCTTCTCTCTATTTCTCCACCCTCAAAGGAGCAGATACCAACCCTCAAGAAGAACAGGAGTACTTGTGGCACCTTAGAGACTAACAAATTTATTAGAGCATAAGCTTTCGTGGACTACAGCCCACTTCTTCGGATGCATACCCTCAAGACAGATTTGGGGTTTCACTTCTACCTTCCTCTTCCCGTGCTGGCTCTCTCTGGCTTTTATCTCACTCAGCACCTGGCCCCTGTTGGCTAGCTGTGTATTAGGGCAGGCAGTCGGTCTGCTGCAGCTTCCTCCACAGCACAGCTGACAAACTCCTGTACACGCTAGCTCTAGCTCGACACCTCTTCTTGGAATCCGGCACCCCCTCCCCCGGCTGCTAACTTTAATACGTTGAGATCTCAACTGCTGCATCCCCCCCGCAGCCGCCATCTCTCTTATCCAGATTGCCTACTTACTGCCAGAGAAAGTGTCAGTTTTATTAAAAGGCAGAGTGGAGGCCTTGAGAGGCCAAGCTCCTGTTCTTTCAGAATATGATATTTGAAATTTTTCATTTTGTTTTGGGAGTGCTGGGGGAATGGATGGGAGGGAATGAGCTGGCGAGCACATGCTGTTTTCTCTTCCCTGGGATGAAAAGAATAGAGCCATTCGCGAGGTAAGAGTGAATACATGTATTTCGTATCTGAATCAACAAACCCCACAGAGCCAACTAAGGTGAAAAGTGGGTGGAGGGGAGACAGAAAAGGTTTCCTACTCCACCCTTCTCTCCACGCGCACAGAGCCGCAAGGCTAGAAAATCAAGAGGATGCTGAAGTTTATACGCTTTCAAGGATTTATACAATCCCTTCTGAGTTTATTTCATCCCCACCATTTGATTCTGATGCCTGGACTTTGTCTGCTCACCTGTGAATACTCCCAAAGGAAATCCCCTTTCCTCACTCACTTTCACAACCTGAGCTCCCGTTGGCACATGGAGAGAGGTGATGTGTGGAAATGTCAATACTAACTGTAGAACGTTATTCAAAGGAACTCCATTGTGTACCTCCTCTTAACCAGAAGCCTTCTGCCTCTCTAGGGTGTGCTGAACTGAAAAATAACTAATTGGGTTTTAAATGTCTAGCCATTCTAGGCTATTCCTATTTTGGAACAACATAGCCTTGCATGGAAATAACAAAAGATGTGAATTAAAATTATTAATTTTAATAGTTATTTTGGCGCAACTTTGTCCTCTTTTCACACCAGCATTTTAAGGAGGCTCCAGGGCCAATCTAGACACAAACAAGAAGCTGTGGCCTCGTGCCCTCTAGGTAGTTACTTAGCACCTTTGCTGCCATTGGGCTTTCATTATTTTTATTTATGTTACTGTAGTGCCTAAAAGCCCCATTCATGGACCAAGATCCTATTGTGCTTGGCGGTGTACAGACAGAGAACAAAACGATGATCCCCTCGTGATGCTGGCAAACCAGGTGCCAGGACTAGCCCAGGCTTTAGGCCTCAGTCAAGCACAGACAAATTCCTTGCTGTAAACCAGTGTTTCCCCAGTGTGTTGGGGCTTGTGTACACTTACAGCACTGCAGAGGTGCCACTGTAGTGCTTCGTGAAGACACTACCTATGCTAATGGGAGAGTGTCTCCAGTCGGTATATGTACGCCACCTCCCTGAGGGGCAGGAACTATGTTGGTGGGAGAAGCCCTCCCATCGACACAGCATTGTCCACAGCGGGAGCTCAGTTGGTCTAACTGCATCACTCAGGGGTGTGGATTTTCCACATTCCTGAACAACAAAGTCATTCCAACGTACGTTTGTAGCGTAGAGCAGGGCTTAGTATGGTTAAGTTGGGTATTGAACTTATAATAATGTGTTTAGACTTTATGAAATGCTTGTACGTTGCTGCATGCAATAATCTCACTTACAATATCTTTATCACATGCTATAAAGTAATATTTAAGTTTTTGCTTTATAACTGTAAAAAGTGTTTGCCCTGAACCGGTCAGCCTGTCAGAAGGGATCATCTCTTGCCCATCAGGGAGGACAATCAAAACTAAATGGGCCACTGTGGAACATTACAATACAAAGACTTTTCTAATTGCCCCAGCACAGGCTGTGTGCAAAAGGGCTCATCCCATCAGCTTGAATTCTGAAAGAAGGAAATAAAGATAGTGAACAAGAACATTTTTCAACCTGAGTTAGCCCTAAAAGACATTCAGTATTGACAGATTACTACCGCTTTCCCACCTTTTAAAACTACAGACTGCAACTCGTTTGTGTTTATATGTTTGCCTGCTTTAACCTGTAAATAACTCTCATTTCTTTTTCCTAGTTAATGAAGCCTTAGTTAGTTTACGATACAACTGACAAGTGTTGTCTTTGGTGAGAGATTTGACCTGGGGTAAGTGCCTGATCTCTTGGGACTGAGAGTAACCTGAAACTTTTGTGATCTTTGGTGAATGGCAACCACCTATCACTTAGCCCAGCTTGCCCAGGTGGCCAGATAGACTGGAATGCCCAAGGGGACTGTCTGTGACTCCATGGTAAGACTGTTGAGGTGCTTCAGGAGTTTATACTTGTTAACGGGTTGGCTAAATTAATTCTAGAATGTCCAACCAGTTTGAGGTGGCTGCCCTGCCTTTTGACAGTCTGCTATAAGGTTGGCATTGCTGTCGTGAACCACTCCAGACAATGTGCCACCTTGAACCAGAGAGCTAACAATCTAAGTACCCCAGCTGTGGCCCATGAAGTCAATGGAATGTAAGGATGCCCCTGGGGCTTTAGCAGAACATGTGCATTTGAGATGGGCGTATCTGGATTGTTTGGCCATCAGACAAATGATTAAACTCGTACATTTTGGAGAACTCCTTCCACAACAGAGATGGGGAAATCCCTGCTACATTTTCCATTAGGAGAATGCCCGGGAGCTAAACAGTTGTGCTTGTTTTTATTGATTCACAGCTATTTCTGCGCTCTGGACAGAGTGCTGCTTGCATAGCATTGGCAGTATTGATCCTGCATGGGAGTGTCTGGCATTTCCTTAAGCTGATGCCCAGTTACTGAACAGGGAATTCCCTTTAGCCAAGACTTTCTAATTTTAGCCTTTCAATTTGCCAGTGAACGCCTAGCAAAGCCAGGATGCTATTAGTAACACATTAGCTTTGCACAGTCCAATCCCACAGCTCTGTTTCTTGAACAGTCAGACAGAGGGCAAAGGCCCTTAATTAGAGAGCTCTGAATCACGCACACTGATACAACCACTTTTGTTCTGCTAATCGCTACAGACACATTCCTGCCCTTCTCAGCTAACGAATATTAATAGTTAATGAACAGCCTATGAAGATTACGTCAACTTTCACACACACACACAGAAATGGTGTTCTGAGGAGTTCGCCATCTGTCTCGCTCTTCAGGGGCTCATTAGAGAGAAGGGATTCATGTCCAACAAACCCCCAGGCTTCCGCAGCCAAAGGCTGGGGAGTTACATACACTTTTATGGAAGGTAAAGGCAGGGCTTGAAATATTTACCAGACATGTACTAGCCAAAGGACTCAACCCACTAGACAGAGCCTGAGAACAAAGATGCACCAGCTATTCTCTTTCCCGTCACAGTTTGATATGATGGGTGTGTCATACATTTAACTAACAACACGCACACAAAAATCCCACTGGCTCAATGCGATATCTGTTGTCACCATTTGGAAGCCGTCATTCAAACCCTTTTATTCAAGGATGGTTTGAAACGTTCCTACCGAAGAAGGAGCTTTATGTACTGAAAAGACTACCCACATCTTCCACCTGCAAAAAGCCCCCACACCACAGCAGCCACATTAGATTAACCTGCTGTCCTCTCCACTGGGCACCTTGGTCCATCCAGATAGCATCAAATACTCGTCATTACACTCCCCATTGTTCATTAACTACATATATACAAGACAAGGAATGGGAGGGACAGAAGAAGCAAAGCCTTCCAGCTGACATTCAATGGGATGCCATGTCTGACTAGAAGGCCCTTCCCACCCCAGCTGCTCATAGGTAAGAGGAAAGAAAGCACTCACCTCCCTGTTTACTTCTGTCAAGATAGATTGAAACCCTTCGGGCCAGACCTGTGAGAAGACAGGGAGTAAGGGGTGATGCTAAGGGTAAAGTGGGTCAGCCAAAGCAAAATAAATCTGAAAGGGTTAGAAAAGCAACTCAAAGTAAAGGAAAAGAACGGCGAAGGGAAAAGCAGCAGCACCAAGTCAAGTACATGCTTCCAACCAGAGGAAAGGCACTGGTTTGGTTTTAATCACAGCAGCCTTTTCCTAGGAAGCCATTAACAAGCTTCAGTCTGTTTGCCAACACCACAGATTTGCTTGGTAAGTTTCTCCCTGAAAGTGGACGCTCTCTAGATCCTTTTTATAGTTTGGTTCTTTGGTATAAAATAAAATGCATCTCATTGGAGAGTGACAAATGAAAATCAAAATGACCCACGACAAACATCTGTACAGATCAAACCAAACACAAAACATGTCAGGCTTGAGTGTGGCTGAGCAGCAGTATAATGGGTTCTCCTGCACCAGACTTCAGCGGATTGCTAATGAACACTCAGTCAGAGAAAATTTACAGATGCTCGTTAGGCAACTCTTAAGTGGGGAATTAGCTGTAGAATGGATTAGTTTTAAACCTTCATAAACCCTGGAGAGCAAAAGACGCTGCAGGGCGGCAGCACATTCACAGGGTATGGCTGTGTTTAAATACTTGTTGAGACCCCTGCTTATGTCTTGCATATGGACTCAATGTGTTCGGAAAGCGATCCTGGTAACAGGAAGGTCTCATACAGAGCCTTTGTTGGGAATCCCACTCTGATTCTCTTTGCTAGTCCGGACAAAGGAAAGCAATGCAGGCTTATGCAAGTGGTATACAGGAGGAACTGGGAGGGAAACACAACACTTAAGTAGATGTAATTAGATGGATTCAAGGCAGCTGGTTGTGTTTCCACACACTCCTCTGAGTCCCAAAACCTGAGTTTTAAAAGAGCTGAGATGCTAAGATTGGAGGTGGCAGTTTATGTTCCATTCTAGGGTTTATCTTGAAGGAACAATGTGAAAGTTGCAATTTCACTCATGGGAAGTGTTTGCACCATTTCTTGTCTTCAGAGACATAGCTGTGCAGCTACATGACACGCACTGTTGGGCCAGACCGTGCAAGTTCTGAGTGAAACCTGAGCAGACAGACAGACAGAGTGCTACTCACCTATCTGACAGCCCTGGGATCTCCAGCCACTCACAAAGCCACTGACTTGCAAACCTCCCTATTTTTATGGTAAATGCTTGAACTCCAATGCCCACAGCAGTAGGACCACATCTTTACAGCAACTCCTACACTGCTCACTAGAAAATGCTCCAAGTTTTCCTTAAATGCCACATCAGTTTTGCACTTGCAGATCTCATTTTTGCCTAGTTGTTAGCCTAATGTTTTGAACAACATGCGCTTTGCCTCTTTTTCAGACTTCATTCTCTGGCTGGGGACTTAGGGATTGTCCACACAAGAAATTTGCATTGTTTTAACCAATGGTGTGAACCCAAATTGGTGCAACCCCCTGATTAGACACTTTTATTTTGGTTTAAGAGCAGCCCCCCCCATTTCAGTTTAAATGGCTGGGTAAAAGGATCAAAATAAGAATCTCTCAAACCAGAATAAAAGCGTCAACACCGAGGGTTGGACCAGTTTAACTAAATCTGTTTAAAACCAACTTACGTTAAACTGATGCAACTTTCCTATGTGGTTATGGCCTCACTTTGGTTCAAGCATCTCAGCCAGGTGAGGAACTGATGGACACTAAGCAAGACTACTTTGCCGTTGTGATATAAATTATTGCGCTAAAGCAGGGGTGGGCAAACTTTTTGGCCCGAGGGCCACATCTGGGTATGGAAATTGTTTGGCAGGCCATGAATGCTCACAAAATTGGGGTTCGGATGTGTGTGTGGGGGCTCTGGCTGGGGGTGCGGGCTCCGGGGTGGGGCCAGAAATGAGGAGTTCCAGGTGCGGGAGGGGGCTCCAGGCTGGGACCGAGGGGCTCAGAGGGTGGGAGGGGGATCAGTACTGGGGCAAGGGGTTGGGATGTGGGGAGAGGCTCAGAGGGTGCAAGTGGCTCCTGGAAGCAGCAGCATGTCACCGCTCCGGCTCCTACACGGAGGTGCAGCCAGGCGGCTCTGCTGTGAGCTGCCCCGTCTGCAGGTGCCACCCCTGCAGCTCCCATTGGCTGTGATTCCTGGCCAATGGGAGTTGCAGGGGCAGTGCTTGGGGTGGAGGCAGCATGCAGAGCAGAGCCCCTGGCTGCCCCTACGCGTAGGAGCCGGAGGGGGGACATGATGCTGCTTCCGGGAGCCGCGCAGAGTGGTCCCCAACCCTGCTCCCCGGCTGGAGCGGGACAAGCCCCAGACCCCCCTCCCCAGCAGGAGCTCGAGGGCCGGATTGAAATGGCTGGTGGGCCGGATGCGGCCCACAGTTTGCCCATCCCTGCGCTAAAGCCATGGAACTCCCATCACTTAAAACACCCTGCTGATGCCTTTCAGACCCCTGTAGGAAGTACCCTGGTTTCTCTATTAAGCGCTATGCGTACTCTTCCTTTCCCCACTCTAGCCTGTTCTTCACAAATGAGAGAATTGCATGGAAAGGGGTTATGTTTCTCAACGTCTCATCTATTCCTGATGCTTACGCCCATGCAAAGTCAGCATCCTGGTTGCTGTGGAGAAGACGATCAAGTCACAGAGGAAGGATTCTGACACTGGGGGTGTGGATGAAGGGAGAGGAAGGTCAACAGCAGGAGTAGCTGAATTCCAGTAAAACTCCTGGTTTCATGTAAACATCCTTAGTAAAAAAAGAGGGAAGTGAGGCACAGAAAATTGAGAATGTGAACATAACCGCTTCAGCGCTGGACTATCACCTGGGTATCTGCAGCAAAAGCGAGCTCTTCAATCGAGAATCTCATTTCCCAGGGAATCATTTCATGTGGCTCTTTTGAAATGAATGAGTTTATTTCTCTCCCCACAAAGAAATCTACATTTCTCTTCTTCTGAATCTAAACCAATCACTCCCTGGTTGAAAAGCAAAGAAAACAGCAAAGCCTGGACTTGCTGAGACCACAGGAAAGGAAAGGGTGTAGAGGATGCATAAGAGAAAAAGACTCAAAGTTTCAGCACTGCTGTCTTGGCAAGCACAACTTCCCAACACTTGCAACTAAATCAGTTTTTGCTTCTGTTCATCATCTATTCTGCAATGTCAAACATTGCTTCTGTGTACCTTCCTTTTGCTGCTGCTTTCAAGGTCTGCGGAGAGCAAGATGCAAGCCACAAATGCCCTGCCCTGATTAAAGGTGCGTGTAGGTATTGGGGGAGAAAATGGGAGCAAGCCAGAAGGGATTCAGTCTGCATTTGTCAGCATCTCCTGTGAACTCTACTCATTATGCAGCAAGGAGTGGATGATAATGGGAGCCTTGGGGAATTCCTAGAGGCCAGTGATTTGGGAGAGTCCATTACCAGGACAATGGAACTAATATCCTGATTCCTGGGAGGGAAAAGCTTAGGCAGCATCACTCAAAAAGGCTGAGGTTAGGGAAAAAGAAATGGAGAAATGAGAAACCAACCGAATGAGAGTCAAAAGTGCAGCTTGACGTGTATGGCTAGTGATTTTCTCTCCTCTGCTCCAGAGCAGAAGGAATAGGGAGCCAGGCACTTAACAGCTCAGTGCCTTGGCGCCTTCCTGCTTTTGTCCCTGCAAAGAGCAGGTTTCAATCATGGCAATTTTCACAGCACGCTGCAAACTCCCAGCAGTTTGTAATTCATTACGTGCGTGTATGACAGTGTGGTACAGAGCCTGAAGTTACAGCAATCACACTTTCCCCTGACTAGACTACCACAGAGCAGGGACACACTGTGAGGTGTGAAGGGAGAGGCACCAGTCCTGAATCCAACAAAGTAGCACAGGTAAAAATCCAATGAATAGCTAAAAAGCCATCAAACAAGAGAAGCAGGAAAATGGGGGCGGAGGGATGTTAAAGGGAGACACATGGGAAGTAAGACTGAGCTGTAAAAATTGCTAGCCTTTGGACATGTCTACACAAACATTTAGTTTGCTGCAAGCTTTTATCAAACAAATATCTCCAGCCTTGTAACAAAGGGCATGTCTACTCGAACATTTAGTTTGCAGCAAGCTGGGCCGTGAATCTACCCTGCACTAGCATCCTATTCACAGTTCATGTGGACCCTGCATAAACTGATGGCGCCCATCAGCAAGGTGCACAAGGACACTTAGCGGGAGGCCGGCAAGTGTGGGGCAGATTCACACCCAGCTCGCTGTGAATTAAATGTTCACGTACACAAGCCCTTTGTTACATGGGTGGAAATACTTGTTTGACAAGTCACCAAGAACCAAGTACAGGCTCTGACGGTATTACATAGGGTCTACCAGAGTTATACTGGATTAGCACCAGGGAGTTTTCAAGTAATCTATGCCAGACTCCTGAGATGAGCTACACAGGCTGAGAAATGAGAGCTGCCAGAGTTTAAGGCTATAATGGACCATTACGATCATCTAGTCGGACGTCCTGCACAGCGCAGGCCAGAGAATCTCACCCAGTGGTACGAGCATCAAACCCAAAACCGCTGGTAGTGCTACAGCAGATCTTTGTAAAAGACATCCAGCCTTGATTCACAGAATTCAAGTGACAGAGGAGAATTGTCAGACCACTGATGTATCCTCAGGCCTTGGACGGAGAGAGCATCCCCCCCAGTAATACCCTAAGACAGGTTTCACGGTCACCCGGATTAGACTCCTGGTTTCGGCATTGTGCACGCCTGGGTGGCCTTTCCACATGCAGACTAGCTTGGTATTTTTTAAGTTCCAAGGTGATTTGAGTCTGATTGTGCCACTGTCCTGTACATATCAGATGAGATTGCCCACTCTTCTACCAACTCTCAACCCACAATAAATGACAGGGAGTAAGTGCTAAAATAGAACACAAGCTTAGTGTGGTCACGAGTGCAACGTGCAAAGTTGTGCAAAGGGTGAGCAGCCAATCAAAGGGAAAGAGGAAATAGGTGAGCTATTCATAAAACCCAAATCGGGGAAGACATAACCACCTGCTACAACCAGTTCAGGGTAGGAAAGTGCTCAGTACACCCTTGTTCTACAGTTCTCTCCTCAGGAGCAAAATAAGTTAGCTTAGCTCCATGCAACTCCAGTGGCGCCTCTGATGGACAAAGTGGCTGTACTCCTCTATTCCACTGTTGGAGAATTATCCTCCATCTCTACCCTTTTGCACTGCTACTCCCCACCTGGCTACTCTAGTCATACTTAGCTCAGAAGAGCTTGTGTTTGAGGTTTATGTGGACAAGGGGAAAAGGAATCCCTGACCAGGGCTTGGTAAGACTCCACTCCAAGGCCCAGAGACTGTTAACAAGGATGTTACTGAAGGCTGAAATAGAACAACTTGTCCCACTTTGCCTATCCCTAGAAAAGGTCCCACCAGGGTAAGTTATTTCTACCCCCAGATGGGAATTCAGCACAGACCCACCTCGTGTGGTTGGCAGCATGTCCGACAAGCCCTGCCAGGCAGTCACCATCTCGGGATTCTTTTCAAGGTCTGCAAAGTTCTTCCACACTCTGATAGCACCGTCATCTTGAGGAGCATAGAAAAAAGTCAATGTCACTGCTGGTACAGATGTCACTTAGTTACGTGGGAGCAGATGGAGAAAGGAAAGATAACCTGGAATTGCAATCATGACTCCTAAATGGAATGAAAATGTCACCTGACCTTCCAGGCCCCTTTCTGAATGATTTCTCCTCCACCTGTTCATTAGGGTTGTTCTTCTCGCTAATCTTATGTCCATGCAACCAGGGGATTATTTCACAGGGGACTGCACTGGGAGAGTGAACACCTTAAATTAGTTGTAAATCCTTCTCTTTGAAACAGTTCATTTTCACTAGGACTTATCTCTTTTCTTTCCTTCCTTCCTTTCCATCAATGCTGAGAACCAAAGTACTCGACTAAATACAAAACACAACCCAGTACGAGAGCTTTACCAAAGCCCACCTTCTTGGCACAAGCCCTTCACACCAGCATCATGTCTCTTCTTGTTTTGTTCCCCCCCCAGGGAAACTTTTTTGTGCTAAAAATCAGTAATTTGAAAGAGAAATGTCCTAGAGGTCTCAGAATCCCTCTCACACATTTCTTAATTATGCCATAATTGCACACTTCAGCACTGACTTTGAACAACAATTGAAAACACACAGACTGTCAGATTTACAACAGTTCCCTGGAAGAAGTAAATCCCTCGCACAGCTCCAGAGGCCGACGAATGGAAAAAGCAGTACTTTGTGCTATCCTACAATAGGGGAATCTACAGAAGTTCTTTTCCCAGGTGATTTGTCAGGGACAGGGAAGAGACTTGCAGAGAAATTTGGAGCCATTTGAGAAATTATAATGTAAAAAAATATACCGGCAGGCCATGCCCACTCTACAGCTAAACCCGTGTTAGTAACAATATTTGACAGCATAGTTGTAGCATGGTTTCCCTGTCTGCTGTGGACAGGATTTCCTTCCCATTAAAAACAGTGCTGACTGAAATTGTGTTGCCTCCACGGGTCACCTATACAATAAGGTTGTAACATGGTTTGTAACTGTGTTGGGCGAGGACTCAAAACCATTCATCAAATGAATCAGGCGGCAATCGTGATTGAAAATGATACCAAGAAGTGTTTAGTGCATCAAGTTCAACTCAAAACAGTTAAATTATTCAAACCTGCTAGCCATAAACTTCTCCCAGGAGCCTCCCAGGCCTGGAATTCCCATGGAAGGGTGACTGGACCAGCCCCATAAAGGAGAGGGGAGGGCTCAGAACATCTCACATGCATCTGAAGCTTGGAAATGATTCCTCCTCTCTCTTGCCCTTTGACCATTTGGTGACTGAGGCTGAACTCACCTGTGGCAGTCAGGAGCAGAGAGCAGTCTTGTCCATTCAGGTATTCCATTGCTGTGATCCTGGTGTAGCGGGGGTTCCCATTGTGGAAATAGTCCAGTTTCTCCCCCTTCTCCCAATCCCAAAAACTGGGGAAGGTAGCGGAATATCAGGTCAGATCTGCATTCACTGCACAAGCCACAAAAAGCAGCTTTCCCACTAAAGGTTACATGCACTGGGTACCAATTTAATTTGTTTTTCTCCTTAAGAGTATTGAGTGTCTCTTTATTAAAGCCTTTCTAGAACATCTCCGGCTTCTGCAGAGGAAGTAAGAAGATTAATATCCTAACCTGTTACAAATCTAGTTATAATGAGGATCCCTCTACCTACCGACACAAAAGGCCACCTTATTTGTTTAACACAGAAGAGATGCAGACTTGTTCAGCCCGAGGCGGGGGGAATTATGTGTTGCTCTGGACAATACTAGCAACAATGCTGCGAGGCTGCAGAAAGAACCCTACCCGACCCCTCTCAGCTGGAAGGAGAGTAGCTATGGAAGTGGATGGGGGAGAAAATGAGGACAAGCATATCATCCCCCCAACAAAGAATTCAGAGCACTTGGTATCCATCATTGTGGCTGACATGTGCAGTCATGACCCTGGAAGCCAATCCCTCAGGATCAGAAAGGCAGAAACTCTTACCAGATGCTGTCTTTATCAGCTACTGCTATACATGGTGTGAATGGATGGAACTTCACCACAGAAGGAACGCCTGGATTCCTGTTCAGAAAGATTTGATCATCTAGCCGTGAAATACCTGGGCAGGAGGAGACACAGGGAGGGGGGAAATGAGAGAAAACCCAGATTCAGTACCTGGGAATCAAACCACAAAAAGGATATTGCTCTCTACTTTCTGTTCAATCCTCAACCCACCCTCCTATCCTTCTAAGCTTCACACATGGCCAGTTCCTTTGTCCCACCAGACTTTGTGCCTTTTTCCACACCACCCCTTACTCCCAACTAGCATATGCCAAACCCTCATCATTTTCTGCCTCCCAAAGCCTCCTTAACCATAACCTATCTGGTGATCGGGAGTCCCTTCGGGACACTGATCTACTGGTCTAGCAAAACTCTTTTGCTTAGCAGCACCACGGACACCTATGGTGCTACATAAACAATAATAGTTTACCGTGCTCTCTCCCTAAACCAGAATCCTTCACTCTTGCCATGTTGCTCAGAGACCTAAAACTGTTGGCCTCCCCCAGCTGGCCTATTTGGGGCTGAATCTCTTCCTCCCCACCCCTCTAGAGAAGAAAACATGCCACCTAGGAGGAGCCAATGCTGGAGATGCTTAGTCAGTGAGGTCTCTCCAGGACATGGGAGCTCATATCCTCTGTGAGAGTGAAAAGCTGCACAGCTCTTCTCATGGTCTCGCACTCCTGAAATTATAGTTGGGCATCTCTGGCAAATTTTAAACTGGATGCAAGCTTTTCTCTAGCTTAGATAGCAAACGTCAGCACTGATCAGAGCAGTCTAGTGAGTGGGCTGGGTGTTCGTGGGCTCAGATCTCACATCAGGCCTTCAGTTCATATCCACTGCTGACAATGCTGCAATAGAAGGCTGCCAAGTCCAGAAGTGTTGCTGAAATGATCCAGGTCTACATCACTGTTGTAAAATGTTGATGTACCTTTCGTAGGAAAGGGGCCAAATCCTATTGGGAAATGCTCACAAAAGCCTGAAACACTGCCATTTGTTTACACGTCAAGCTGCTAAATATTCTGGGCTCCGGTATGTGGAATCTATGACGATCATTTCACAAAGGTTTTATTTATGCAGGCAGAGTTACACAGTGTGTGACTGTAGGATTTCTGACTTTGGGAATCATCAGCAGGATAATCATGAGTCATTGCAAAATTTCTGAAAACCTAAATGATTACAAGGTAAGAATCCAAATCATTGCCAACGTATGCGGCTATATCCACTCCACCTTAGGTGCTAGTAATATCACCAAGGGCCGTGGCGGAAATGCAGAATCCTGAGCGGACAGCTTGTCAGCAGATATAGACTTTGAGATAGTTTGTTTTACAATGCATTGATTTAAGTCTATTTTAATTTGTTGTTAATATTTGGGATCTTGGGTGTGTGATTTTTACAACTATTTTGCATTTCACTTTACCAGTCTGGAGGACAGAATCTGAACCTGTGCATGACGAGATTCAAGCCCATCAGGCTGACACCAACCCCCCTCCTTTGTACTATCTGTGTTCAGAAAAGGCCCCTGACTCATCCCCTGCACTCTCCTGGTTTATGATATTCTGCTGGGGTAGACACCAGGCCATCCATTGTATAAGACTCAAGCCTGCCAGCCCTTCAGCTGCACATGAGAAACGGAGTCTCAGACAGCATCTTGCTCAGCAGATTAATGTTTCACACTGATCCTCTCCCCGCCAGCGTCTCATATGAGAAAAACACCCAATGGTGAGAGCATCTCTTGAACACGCAGCCACACACAGAACCACAGTGTAGGGGAATGACACAGATTCAACCCCCACTACGCACTGGCTAAGCAAGCTACAGAATGAGTAATAATATCAGGTCTCATCATAGCTATGTAAATTCCAGAGGCTGCTTTAGTGGGCTACGCTGAATTCAAAATACATAAAAAAAAATACTAGCCTGACTGCCACTTTGTAAATGCATGAAGAGTTATAAATAAGCAAGATTAGCTTTCAGCAGAGCACTAAATATATGTTAATGAAATATGAATCCAAGGCATATTAGAGGAACAGCCATGAGTGCAAATGAGGCTGTACATAAAAATGCTAAAAAATATAATGGGATACGAGGCATAAACAATCATCTCTAGAGCTCGGTGGAGTGGGGGAATTCTGGAGTCATTCAGATGCCTGCTAAACATCAAGAGGACAAGAATCATTCATCTTTGCAAAACAAGCTGATTTGGCATGACTGTAACCTGAGTAGCATTTGATACACATCAAAAACCCTGACTGTGCCCTTTAGGCCAGGTGGGGACTCTGAAGTTTAACCTGCCATCCCTTGAAAAATGTAACTCACAATATCATCAGAACTTGACAGGACAGGAAGGAAAGGCCAAAACAGTAAATCAATAGTATCTGTTAAGGGCCTCTAAATTATCCATTTTGTGTTGGACACTTTAATACTTGCGGACAAGCCATCTCTGACTGGCAGAGCTACTGAAAAGCCCAGCTGTTGACTTTCCAGGCCAAGGCTTCAGGGTAAACACATGCATTTAAAATTGTGAACTTTGTCAATTCTTTTAAGCAGGAAAACCCCTTCTTATGACAGGTTCTCTCTCTCAAAAATCCCTGGTCTCTTATTCTTTCCCACCCCAAGTTCAACTCAGATGGTTACATAAAATGACGATCATTTTTGGCTGACCCCGCTACAAATGCCTATATTCCTTAGATGATAACATTGCATTTAGGTTTTCAAAAGGGAAGGAGAACGTCTACACTCACCACAAGCAGGTCAATCCCCTGAGCAGGAGTAATTACTAGCAGTAAATGAAGCCCTGTAAGCTTCAAGATAAATCACCTCTAGGGAAACACTTCACAGTTCAACAAGCTCCTATTCCCCTAATGGGACCCATGAAAAAGGCCAGTGATTAGTTAAACACGCTGGTCTAACAAAGGCTTTGTATAGTTTATTGTTATTTACTGTTTGTGTTACAGGAGTGCTTAGAGGCCCCAGCTGTAGCGGGAGATTTTGGCAAACCAGTAAAGTGCCTGAAACCACTATGGCTTATTGCTAAAAGCAGCCAAATCAGCAGGCCATAAAGTGGCCATGTAGCAAACTCAGCCTGACCAAGGCAGGATGGGAGGGAGTTTTGGGTGCCACAGAAAGGGCAGCTTGACCCCGCGTCCTTCCTGATAAGAATTGTGTTGAAGTTGCTGATACATGCATTTTAGAAGAGAGGAATGTCTATTGGGGCCTCAAGGCTGCAAACTCTGGGAAAACCCCACACCTGGTTAATCAATCAGAAGGAAGCCTCTTGCTTGACCATTGAAACTACTTGCTTAACAAGTTTTCTTTAAGGGACATGGCAGTCTATTACTAATGTATAAATAAGGGGGAAAAGTTTGAGGTGGGGGGACTCTTCAGGACTGGACTCTCCCTCTGGATGCATCTTGTGTTCCCCACCAGAACATAGGCTGCCGCTGTGCCACTCGATAGTCACACTCAGCTTCGGTAATTATCAAGGGTTGGGGGTGTTTTACTAATTTGTTGCGGATGTAAGTGCTTAAGACTAAGTAAAGTTTAGCTTTAAGTGAAAGCACTCTCGTGTTGTTCTGTCTGTGCCAGCCAACTATCGGTTGGACGCCTGTGTCTCCCCTGATTTATTTCCTGACCAGGGCCGGTTCCAGGGTTTTTGCCGCCCCAAGCGGCATAAAAAAAAAAAAAAAAAAAAAAAAAAAAAGGGCCGCGATCTGCGGCGGGAGGTCCTTGGCTCCGAGCAGGAGTGAGGGACCGTCCGCCGAATTGCCGCCGAATAGTTGGACCTGCCGCCCCTCTCCGGAGTGGCCGCCCCAAGCACCTGCTTGGCAAGCTGGTGCCTGGAGCCGGCCCTGTTCTTGACACCACCTCGCATAGAGTAAAAGTTACTAAGAGCTTTGGGTTGAAAGAACCCTGGGTAACACAGCTAAGCCCAGTGGGCGGGGGGAAGAAGGGGACATAATGCTAGCTGTGGTACATGAGAAAAGTGTCTGAGAAGTAGAGAGCTCACCCTTCTGGATGATCTTCTGTGCTTGCTTTCGGACACGGGTGTTGCGTAGAAACCGCCATTCCCTCTCTTTGCGGATCTGGCTCTCCAAATCATGCTCTTCTGGAATCTTCCAATAAATGAATACATTAATAAAACAAAACCAGAGTAGCTGTAACTATCCAAACTTAACACTCACTCTCACACACACACACACACACACACACACACACACACACACACACACACACACCCCCTCTACATCCAGCTGCCGACAGGAAATGGAAAGAGCACACAGGATCGTACGATTTGGATCGGACTCTTCTCCTTGTTAGTAATCTTTTCCCTTTGTCCCTCTCCTCGACAGGGGTCCTGTATTTTGTCTCATCTTATTTATTTTTATTAGAATGGTAGCAATGACACTCTCTGAGGAGAGAAACGAAGCAGGTCTCTGCAGGCAGACTGTCTTTCACTGGGAATACCACAGTGAAGGCAGGGAACTGGTTAGCCTGGAAACACCTGGTCAGAAAGAGGAGAGACGCAGATTGCCACCCGAGAGAGCGGATGGCCAGGGACTTGGAAGCCTGAGAGTGGATGTTGTTGTTGGACCACAATGGGGAAATATAAATGCCCTAAATTATGACACCAGGTAGCCCCTGCAATGAACGCATAGACAAATTGCACCTTACAAAACTATCCCAGAGCCAACCCAACTACTTTCCTCTGTCTAAATACAATATAGCTTATTTTGCAACTCATCAAAGCATCATAAAACATTTCAGAGCAATGTATAAAGAAAGAATGGAGCTTTTACATAGGCAGAAAGTTAAAAACTTGTATTAGAATCTTCCTTTCATTGTCTAGAACTGACAAGAGGTGAAAGATCATATTAAGTATTTTATTTTTAAATCTCAAGGTTTTCAGGTTATCAATGCAACACTGACTGACAAACTGAAGGAGTGTTTTAGCTTCTCTTACTGGAACACGAGAGCTTGCAAGGAAATGCTGTAACCCCTTATCTTCTCATCTTAATTACACACCAATAGAGCTGGGCTGGAAATGGTTTTCCTGTCCCAGGAACATTTTTGAGATTGCCATTTCTCCCCCCTTCTGCATAGGCACAACACCGAGATCTTTTGTCGTTTTTCTTTTTCAACAAACAAAACACACCTCGAGCCAGGCTGTACCCCAGAGGAGCCAAGAGCCCAGTAGTTAAGACGCACGCTTGGAATTTGGGAGACCCAGCTGCAATTCCCTGCTCTGCCTGCGTCAGACTAGAGGCTAGAACCTGGGTCTTCCATATCCCAGGAGAGTGGCCTGACCATGGAATGGTTGGCTATTCTGGAGTATTTCTCTCTCTCTCTTTCTGACCAGAAATGATTTATAAGCCTTACCTGTCAAAAGTTTCACTGAAACTGGGGGGAGGGCTAGCTCAGTGGTTTGAGCATAGGCCTGCTAAACCCAGGCTTGTGAGTTCAATCCTTGAGGAGGCCACTTAGGGATCTGGGGCAAAATCAGTACTTGGTCCTGCTAGTGAAGGCAGGGGGCTGGACTCGATGACTTTCAGGGTCCCTTCCAGTTCTAGGAGATAGGATACCTTCTCACAAGAAGTTTCAGTTTTGTCAAATCGGCAATTTCTAACAAAAACCATTTTGAGGGAAAATCCCACACAGCTAGAGACACAAATCGCTCAGTCTGAAAAACTTTGGGGCAGCTGAAATAAGATATACTCAATACCATACAACTGGGTCCTATTTTGCAACCCCTCCTCCCACTGAGTAGCTCTGAGGTTCATAGGACCAAGTACTAACCAGCACAGTGAGGCCCACAGGCATAAAAAGGGCTGGAAGAGACAGCAGGTGGTCACCCAGTACATCCCTGCGCGATGAGGCAGGATTAATTATACCTAGACTGTCCCTGACAGATGTTTTCTAACCTGTTCTTAAAAACCTCTAGTGATGGAGATTCCATGACCCTGCTAGGTCAACTGATTAACTATACTTACAGCTAGAAAGCTGACCTGATATTTAACCTAAATATCCCTTGCTGCAAACTAAGCTGATTACTTCTTGTCCTATGGTGGAAACAGAGAACAACTGGTCACCATCCTCTTTATAACAACCTTTTACATATTTGAAAACTTAGCACGTATCCTCCAAGTCTGTCTTCTCTAGACAAAACAGGGCCCATTTTTCAACCTTTCTTCATAATTATTCCAGTGGAGTAACCAGAATCTTTGCAGGCTTGAGTGAAATGTTGAATTTATCTCTGTCAGGTCTAAGTTAGAAATTTTTGCGGGTCTAGTAATGTCACACTATGCCCGAGGGCTGTGATTCCCCGGCTTGTGTACACCTCCCAGCAGTAGCTCTGATCCAGATAGCATGAGCATAAATAGAAGGGTAGCAGCAGTGAGGGCCTGGCAGAGCGGTGCCGAGTACAAACCCACCCGTTTCAGGTGGCTCACGACACTGCTATTCCTACGGACGCTCGGGATGAGAGCCAGTGCGAGTAAGCATACACAAGCAGGGGAATCACACTCCTAGCACACAGTGCGGGCACAGCCTTTGGGAGGCAACGTCTTCTGTGACGTTTTTATACTGGCAAAAGCTCTAACAGAGATGTAGTTGTAACTTATACCAATTCTTTGAGCACAACAAGCTATCCTGGCAAAACACTTTTTTGCCCAGTACACACTGTGTCTACACTAGGAAGGCTTGTTGATGCTGCAGTGAGCTTTATTGGGTTGTGTATTTTTAAATACGAATAAGCTAAAGCACCTTTGAATTTAAAGGCACAAGAAATTCCTATTATGAAAATACCAATAACGACGCACTAAAGGTTTTATTCAGAACTGCGATATTAAAACAGTAAATACAGCAGGTAAAGGGCTTTGTCCCTTTCAAAATTTCCTTTCTTCCCATCCTCCTGTAGATAAATTTCTGATAATTTTCATATGACTTTACATTGTGCCTCTTCATATAACCTTGTGGTGGGTCTACCCACGTGTGACCTCTGTTTTCATGGGACTTTGTATCAAAGCCTCATTTAGAAACTTTGCATTGCCCTTGGTATAATATTATAGCCCCTAAGGATAGAATAAGATAGAAGAAAAATTTCTGTTTGCTAGCAGTAGAACAAGAGCTCCCCCCCCCCACTCTTAATCAATTGCCCTGTTGAATGAATGAGGTGTGGATGAGCAAGGCATGGAAGGCAGCACCTCCAGACAGCCTCAACTGTTGGAGAGGGGCTGGGAGCCAGACCCAAGGACAATAAAACGTGTCAAGTGGGCTCATTAAAGACAAGCAGACATACTGACAGCCTCGGGGGTTAGAAGCAAGCACCTTCTTTTGGAAACACCCTCTTTGCAGCATTGGGACAACACTCAAAAGAAAGCAGCACAAAGGACCAATGGACACAGACACAGAGTTTGAATCTGGTATAGATTTGCATAAGAGGGAAGCTGCTATAAAAGTGAGGTGTCTTGCAGAGGACCCCGGGTCTCGTCTTGTCAACATGGGAGCATCAATCCGGATCGGCAGAAGCCCGGCTCCACCCCCTCCCCCATCTAACTCACCTGGCCAGTAAAGTTAAGGGGAGCAACTAATTGGTAACAACAAGACGAAATGGGTTTGTGTGTGTGTGTGTGTGTAAGTGTAAGTGTAATATATTATATGCATATAATACAGTGTTAATAAATACATGTATTACTAATAAATGTGGCGTTTTGTCTTATTCCCCCTAAAAAAATCCTGTGCAGTACTTTAAGTACAACACTCCTCTTAAAAACCATTGTCCACAGCAAGGGAGAGATTCAATAAAGATGAAGACTGGGGTGACCAGCAAGCCGTGTGCACTGCCATATGGGAGTCCCCGACGCGACACCAGTTCTGGTCCGTGTGTTACAGGGGCAGCAGACCCAGCTGCTGGGGCTAAGAGTGTCCCTCTCTTTCAGAGCTCTAGAACAGAGCTCTGCAGCCCGGCGATCGCGAGGGAGCCTCAGGAGGGGATTGGGGGCAGGCAGGCCCCTCCCGCACAGGCATTATGGAAGAAACAAGTGAAAGGGACAAAGATGATTTTTTGGCCATTTGATGCATCCTGGCTCACAAAAGTTTGAGAACCACTGCTCGAGAACACCCCTCTGGGCAATTAAAAAGCTGCGACAGGGGCTCTGAGGAGAGTTACACCCAGTGTATGTCAATGAAAAGGATAACTGCTGCTCAGGAAGGGGTATTTCTTGGGAGGGGGAGCAGGAGGCCCTCCCAGACCCACAATTTTTTTTCCTAATGAAAAAGAACTTAAATAGCCTGACATTACTATGCACACTGTGTTCCAAACATCCCACACATTGGAAAGGACTCATAACAATGATGATTGGGCTGGATTGCCTTTTCTTTTTCTAAAAAAAACACCCAAGATTCATTTTACAGCAATCTAGGGTTTATTAGAAAGGAAATGACAAATGACCAAGAATGCAAAGCAATAAACAAACCCAGGATAAAATGCATCAAAGCATATTCAAGAGCAGAGATATTACACTTTAATGAAAATCCAGTTTCTGTGGGAATAAATTGGAGTAAGATCTAAAGGCCGTCTCAAGCAGGAAGGGGCAGGGGCGTGCACAGAATTCTAACTCCGTCCATTGGCACCCAGCAGTTCTCTCAGACTCGGACTAGGAACTATGTGTCTGTGAGGAAGCTACTGTCCCCTCCCCTGACAAGATATGGTGTGTGCCGGGCTCAAAGATGGGGCAGCAGATGAAGGGAGTATGTGGGCTTTGCAGCTCTGAAGAAAATGGACTCAGTCCTTCCAAGGACAATAGGCAGAAAGGTAATGGAGAACCAGCCCAAAATGAGCTCTCTTGCACTGACAAGGTGGGTGAGGGCATATCTTCTATGGGACCAACTTCTGCTGGTGAAAGAAAAATGTTCCAGCCACACCGAGCTCTTCTTCAAGCCTGTGTAGCTCAGAAGCTTGTCTCCCTCTCACCAACAGGAGTGGGTCCAATAAAACAGTGGTTCTCAACCAGCGGTACGTGTACTGCTGGGGGTACGCACAGGTCTTCGGGGGTACATCGACTCATCTAGATAGTTGCCTAGTTTTACAAGAGGCTACATAACAAGTACCAGCAAAGTCAGTACAAACTAAAATTTCATACGACTTGTTTATACTGCTCTACATACACCTCTACCCCGATATAACGCGACCCGATATAACACGAATTCAGGTATAACGCAGTAAAGCAGTGCACCGGGGGGGCGGGGCTGTGTACTCCGGTGGATCAAAGCAAGTTCAATATAACGTGGTTTCACCTATAACGCGGTAAGATTTTTTGGCTCCCGAGGACAGCGTTCTATAGAGGTAAAGGTATACTATACACTGAAATGCAAGTACAATATTTATATTATTTTACAATGATATAGTAAAAATGAGAAAGTAAGCAATTTTTCAGTAATAGTATGATTTCGGTAAGCAAGTAGTTTTTAAGTGAGGTGAAACTTGGGGTTACACAAGACAAATCAGCTTCCTGAAAGGGGTACAGTCATCTGGAAAGGTTGAGAGCCATGCAATAAAAGCTATTACCTCACCCACCTTGTCTCTCTCATATCCCGTGACTGACAGGGCTACACCACCACTGCATATCTACCAGTGCCAGACGCACTGTGTGCCTGCTTATGACACTGCCAGGCTCAGGGGGAAATGTCCCCCTCTGCAATCATTTTGCTGTATGAATTGGGGGTAGAGGGAGAGCAAGAGAGTTAAAGTTGCTGCGTGCAGCCAGTACCAGGGGACAGAGAATGTGGCCAAAACATTCCCACATCCCCACGAGGGACCTGCTGAGTAATCTCGCTGAGCCACTGCAGTACTTTGGCTAACAAAAATAATAAAGTACTCAGATGAGCTCTTAGCGTGCGCACGTAACCGGGAAACTCCTGGGTTACAACGCAAATGTGAGCGAGCAAGCGTATGAGCGAGACTTCCGCCTCCCGCCCCCCAGCCAGAGTGGTGCTGAGCACAGACTGGGAAGGAAAGGCTGACGGGATATACTCCAGAGAACACTCGCCGTCAGGTGATCGTCTGCTCATTCATTCCTTTCTCCCCTTTTCCCAGCCAGTTTCCATCTAAGCTTTAGAAAATCTTCGAGTAAACAAAAGCCCAATGTTGGCTTTTGCTCAGCTCTCCTGTAAGCAGAGCTCCCAGAGGAAGGTGGGTGTCTGGAATAGCGTTACGTGATTAGGATCATGCCACGCCACAGATCTCTAACACCTCTTGGCTGCCACGCGGAAAGAAACCAATTACAATTCTGAATCCTCCCACCGAGGAGTGCCATTCAAAAGCCAATGAAGTGGTTTTCTTTTAATTCTTTGCCTATCTCTCAATGAGTGAATCGGTAGTTGGGGGGGTCAGGGAAAGAGGCTGACACTCTTCTCCTAGAGCAAATATTACTACTGGGAGATCTATCCTGGTTCGTGTTCCTGCCACGGTTTTATAGAGGGTTAATCTCTCTGCTGGGGCTTTGCAGGACTGCCAAGAGACAGTGCAGTGAAAGTGCTGAAGGTACAGCAAGGATTATCAAGAAGGATTTGTTTATGTCATTCTCACCTTCCAGAATCCTCTCCAGCCTCTACCCTCACATTATGTCCGTATCAAACAGAATGAATACTGGCTTCTGCTCTCTTTGACATGGGGCTTTCATACAGCTGGCAAAGCCAAGGCTGCGCTGCAGGATCCAAATCCAGGTTTGCACGAGGTTGGCAGAACGGCCTTTTGCCACAAGAACTTTCAGAACTTTGAGCTGGGTCAAGTTGTCTGCAGAGATCAGAATTCCCAAAGCTGTCTGCTGTTTAACTCCCCACCAAGCAATTGCAATGCAGTGCTCTCTTTGTACATTTATTTGATAATCAATAAATCAAGTCCAGTTTGATGGTTTGAAACTGAGCCAGTGATTTATAATGGAAATTAATCCCTGCATTTTCAGAGCAAGGGCTATGAAGCAAAGCTAAACTCATAATTTAAATGCAATCAAGAAGTGCTTGCAGTCATTTTCTATTTATTCATTACAGAAATGACCATTTTTCTTTCCCCCGGTTTACGTTAGGAAGCAGCATCCCTGCAGGAAGTACTAGAATGGAACAGCAATGTCCTTCTCTTCTACCTGCACTTGGCTCACTTTTCACTTCGCTTCTTTAGCAGCTCCCAAAAGGCAGCAGTAGCCAATCAGGGCTCTGTGTTCCTTAACGCTCCAGGAGCGGCACTTCTAGAGGGAGAATGTTTTACAGAATTCCAGCCGAGAAGGGTAGTATAAGAATATCAAAGTTGCTTGGTTAAGCATGAAGAAATGTCAAAAAAAAGTTGCACGTGGAACCTTCTCTCTACTCTTTGTGCACATGCAAAATAATAGTCTTCAATGATCATCGAGTTACATACTATTTCTCAGTTAACATACTGCAACATAACGTTTTCCTTCAAACTACACGTGCAATGTTACAGCGGCACAGCTGCAGCTCGGCTGCTGTATCTTCAGTGTAGACACTACACTGCCGGCAGCGACGGGAGGGGTTCTCCCATCAGCACAGGGAATCCACCTCCCCGAGAGGTGGGGGCTAGGCTGAAGGAAGAATTCTTCTATTGACCTCGGAAGGTCTACACGGAGACTTACGTCGCTTACCGACATCGCTCAGGGTGTGGATTTTTCACACCCCGGGTGATATAGCTGGGTTGACCTAACTTTTTAGACTAGGTCAGGCTGTAGATACCCACATGTCACTTCTCATAGTATAATGCACTCTGCTGCCTACCCCAGTGAGACAGAGTCCATGAGTTGTATAACAAGTGCACAGCAAGATTATTTTATATACACGACACATTAGGTAGAATTGCAATCTAGCCCACGGCAAAGGGGCAGCCTCGGACGGAGATTGTGACTAAGGGAATCAATCTCCCTCTTGGTCTCTCTGCTGCTTCTGGGACAGAGTAAGCTGTGACAGCGTACGCTCATTTCCAGGTCCCTTGGGGAGGCGGGATCAAGGCTCCGCCCACGCCCTGCACATTTGTGGGAAGGGAATGCAGTGGTAATACATCGCATTGGCACAAAAGAGTACGGGGGGCTTTCTGCCCCTCTTCTGCTTTGTACCTAAGTGCAGGATGCGCCAAGGCCCTTAATTATTAATATATATACATGACTTGGAAAGAAGGGAACTTCAAGGAGAAAAGATATACTGGAGCAGTATACAATGAAAATACAGGAAACAGGAATGGAAGTAAATTACAAAAATGTCTATTTGAAGACTTAGTACATGGCAGGGCAGTGTACTGTAGATTCGCACCATGGCTTGCCATGCAGTAAGTCAGTGACACTAAGCATCCTTATTCACACCCTACACACTATTGTTATAATCTTTGTACAAAATACACCTCATGAGGTATTATCTGAAAACTAAACTCACTGAGCATGAATATTCTTTCGTGATATACACACCCAGACAGTAGGTAGTTATGGATATATGCTGGAATTATGACTTAAGTGTGTTTAAACCAGGCACGTCAGGAGGAGTTGGTAGACAAGCCTTCCAACACAGGAATGTGTATTTGATTCTGTGACCAGCCTGATCGTCAGGCAAAGACAATGAAGGTCCATTTTTTATATATTAAGTAAACAGAGCTTAGAAATGGGGGAAGAAAGGGCATGGCGCTTCCTTCACCACCAGGCTCCATGTCACTTCCTCATAGCTTGAATAAACTTTACTTTGAGGGGTAACCCTGTGCAGAATCCATTTCAAAGGTTTACAGATCTATAAAGACGGGCGACTGGATCTCCAGCGAGAAGCAATTGAATCAACTGATTGTATCTGATGCTACTGTATTATCAAAATATATAGAGCGCAGTCTTTCCTGGGAGGTAATGACACACTGGTGATTAATATCACTGTGAAAAATATCCATTAACAATATATGAGGAAATATGGATACTTAACAATTTTATGCTTTAAAGTCTGTGGCTAAGCAAGGAGAAACAGGTTCCCTCCCCGACAAGAGGGAGGGCAGCTATTTACCAGTCTCTTATGTAAAAGCAGCATGGTGGAATCAAAACAATGGAAGCCCCATTTACCTACAGGGGGATGGAAGGCCCCACAGGAAGGGAAGAGCAGCATGAGATACCATCAAGCCTCCTGAAACAAAGTCACTGAACTCAGGAAAATATAAGGAAAGACAGAAGACAGACAGACAAGAAGCCAAAGCTCTTGCAAGCTGAGAAAGATGAGTCCTTCAACCAAGGGGGAGGCTGAAGTCTGGAAACTGCATATAGGAGAGAAACCATCCTGAACAAAACCTGTTCCTTGCTAGATTAAGTTTTAGATGCATGTTTTCACTTTTATTTGCTTATAACTCTTTCTAACTTTAATCCTTATACTTGGCATCACCTAATCTATGTCTTATTGTTAACACATTTGTTTTATTTTTACAATAAATCAACTCGGTGCTGTGTTTAAAAGGTCAGGGTGTATTTACCCCAGTTAATAAGCTGCGGGTACTTTTGTGTCTTTAGAGCAGTCGTCTCCAAACTTTTTTGATCGCGCACCCCTATCAGTAAAAAAATTTTTGAGCACGCACCCCCTGCCGCGACACAGGGCCGGCTCTACCATTTTTGCCACCCCAAGCAAAAAAAAAAAAAAAAAAAAAAAGGCACTTGGACTCCCGCCCGAACTGCCGAAGCGGCGCTGCTCCAGAGGCGCGCACCCCAAAGGATCCTCTTGCGCACCCCCTGAGGTGCGCGCACCCCACTTTGGTTTAGAGGAACAAACAATCCATACTATTTCTCTGAACTGTCCAGGAGAGGGCTGGACACTTAGGGCACACACGTCTGGGAAATTTGGGCCTGGGAATGTGTTGGGGTCCCCTTGCTGGTTGTAACCAAGACTGGTGAAAGCCAGAGACAGAGCTGCTGAAGTAGGGTTGTCTAGCACACAGACACTCGGTGTGGCCTGAATGCTTGCAGGCTGGTTGCAAGTGTCTCAGACTAGGAGCTACAGCAGCAAAGCACTGAAAGGCACCAGGGTTGCAGGGCAAGTGGTGACACCCCCTCACTGGTCTGGTTTACACCCTGAACCCCATAACAAAGTCTCCAGGTTGACAAGCCCAAGGGCTGTGGGAAAAAACTGTATTTTATATTGTATCATTTGAGAAATTTGTTAATATGCACACAGGGGAAGAGTTAAGGTTGTGCATCCAACCTTAACATTAACATATTCTGACTTCTGAGTGCTTAAACCAAGCAACCTAAATGTTCTCAAAGAGAGATTTTCCAGGCTCTTTTTTATTTTTATTTTTTATGAAAGCAATCAATGCTCTCAAACTATGTGGCTCCACACCACTGGAATATCCTGTCCTGTGTGCCTTATGAGATGTACACAATGAAGCGCCTCTCCTGTGCATCTGAGGAAGTGTGCAGTTTTTACCCTAGAAGATTCACAGTGAACAAACCTCCTGTGAAGCTCTGCATTGTTCGCTCACTGCACACCTTACAAGATGACTAAGGAGAGAGCCAAAAGTTCCTCCTGCAGAGTCTTTCCCGCATCCACCACTCATGCTCGGTAACTATTTCACAGAATAGGTAAGTTAGCTATGCACGCACACCCAGTGCCACCTCCTGTACCTATGGGCACTACAAGTTTTGTGCTATTGCTAAAATTTACTGGGTACTTGAAGAGTGCAACCTTCAAACGCTCAGAACTCCGTCAAATCAAAACCTGAACACTCAAAGGCATTTCTCCTCAGTGAGCAAGTCACAGTCCAAAACTAATCTTTCCACCGCCAGCCATTTCAGTCCTTGAGCTGTTCGAGCCCCTTGCAAAAATATTTTTCAGAAATAATGAGGAACTGATTCTTCCCCCCCACCTGCCTCCTTATATTAAGAGAAAAGAACTGATTTTGCTCAATGCCCTTCCCCCACACCCAAATCATCTCTAGTCAGACACTAAGCCCAGAAAACTTCATCCTGAATGATGAAAATGAATCCCTGAAAACAGGGGGTTAGAATGGAAACCATTATAGAACTCTCACTATATCAAATATTACCACTCTTTCTATCATGTTGGAAAAAGGATGGAACCACGTGGCTGATGAAATAACCATGGTACAAATTCTGTTTATGAACACAGTTCTTTTGCAGTTCTCAGAACATCCCAATTTTTAGGGAAAAACACCCAACAAATTATTTGGGCCTAATGGATGCAGAAAGAGGCTCTGTGTATTCACATGATTGACTCTCAGCCCATTTCCCCTTATATCAAATTAGTATTCATAGAGCTTCAAATTTTTCTTTTTCTTAAAAAAAAAGAAAAGTAATTTTGTTTCATGCACGTGAAGTACTCAAGCTCAAATAATCGCTCCCCATACACAAGCCAATGTTGCTTTTTGATTGGCTGTCTACAGTGATTTATTATATTAATAAGACACCACTCTTGTGAGCAACTATCCTCGAAAGTAGACAAATGTTTTTAATAAGCATTGAGAGACAAAACATTACCCATTTTTAAATGGCACCATCAGCCCCAATTCTCTCTCGCTCTCTTTTTTTCCCTTTATAAACTTACTTACCATTTTCTGCACTTAGAAATGAGACCCTGAAACTCATCTTAACCAAAGCCAATTTTTGTATAAAGCCCAAAAGCTTGAAGTTTAATCTGGCAACTAAACCCCATAGGTCAGAAATATTTCCCAATGTATTACTGGCTTTGCTGCTGCTGTTGTCAAGAGAAAATTACTTACACTAGCAGTAGAGCTGATGAAGCACTGGACCAATGATTTTATTTCCTCTTAGTAATTCACATAAAAAAAAATTAAGATACTTGGAAACCTGCCTACAGTGTAGCTAGTTTCATAAAACACAGACACGCAGCCAATTAGCTCACACTGTTACCCTATCCTGATATTTAAAAAACAAAACACACCACGTGCTTCAAGAATGAGCAGTAATGGATGCCTCATTGTTATTGCTTAGGGTGGGAGGAATTTCCTACTCATGAAATACAATTTTTCCATCTACTCGAAAAACGTAAATAACCAGCAGATGTTTATAAAAATATGCACTCAGCAGTATTCCTCTGATTCCTTTCCTGTTCGAGCACCATCATATTATTGGTTTGTGTGACAGACACACACTGTAATTCAATGGCAAAAAACCAAAGTAATTAAGAGGTATGGTTGCTTGGTGGTATGCTGTTCCCTTGCAGAACATTGAGTTGAGCAAAACAAACTTCTGAAAAGTAAGAAATGCACAGGTAAGATCTTCCCCGCAACCTTAACTCTGCTCTTCTTCAGCAATCCCTCAATATGCCTCTTAACACACACCCCATTTACTCTTCTACCCCACAGCTGCTGAAATGTACGAGCTCTGCACCTCCTTTTACAACCCGTTCACTCTCACCCACAAGATTTCATTTAACACAATTAAAAGACAAAAAGGACAAAACAACTGCAAAAGTTGCCCATGATATCTTCCCTCTACTCTCTTTGAGCAATGGATTAATACATACATACTCTCACTGGCCCTTGGCAACGTAAGTTTCAGGAGGTTCCAGATCCCGGAAAACAAAAACAAAAACACACACACACACACACACACACACACACAGCCAGCTCCCCAGAAAGAATACCACACATTACAGTTTAAGAAACATTTCACAACCTTTTACAAATCCCTCACACTTACCCGCAGGATACCATCTCAACTACACTTTCACTTAATCAGCTTTAACACATTAGAATGCTCGCATATTCCACCTCACTGCTGATATCCTTGGTAATAAAAGCCCTGTGCCCTGCTACTGACACAGCCTACACAGAAATGACACATACTGCGTCCTGAAGGTACACATGCACCTCTTCCCTTTGCTCTCACACACGAGGATGCAAAACGTAGATCCCCTCATATCACAATCACAGCTCTCTTACACACCCCAAAGTAATCCACAGAGCTCACAACCACAGTTCTACCAAGCAGAACTAACTATTGCCTCTGCCATTGAGTGCAGCTACACCTGACACTGACCACGCTCGCGTTACCTGGAGTGCATGCAGGTAATAAATGCTTAAATTGCTCTCCTGTCCCAGCTTGCTACTGACCATTCCCTTTCTACTAAATCCTGGGGCTCGGCTCTTTATATAATATACACAATTCTGCACTGAAATGATGCATACTGCATTGTGAAGGTACACATGTCGCTCTCTTCCTTTGCTCACACATGTTGGAGGGTGCAAAACATAGATCCTCTCATATCACAGTCACAGCTGTGTCACATACCTCAAAGTAACTCACATGTCCTCCTATCACATCTAGTCCTTTACCGTGCAGGCCCAACTTCTGCCTCCACCAGTTAGTGTAGGACACCTAACACCCTGACTGCATTACAGTGTCTACAAATAATTCCCAGGAGCTACGGCCAGCTCCAGGGAACAGAGGGAATGAGGAATTGACAACCTCCCCCCCCAACACACACACACACACACTTTGTCCTTTAATTGTGTTAGATGGAATCCTGTGGGTGAGAGTGAATGGTCTGTAAAAGGAGGTGCAGAGCTCGTACATTTCAGCCACGGTGGGACTGGCCAAGCAAAGGTGTATGTGTTAACGGGCACCCAGGGGCACTGCGGAAAGAGAGCAGTTAAAGTGCAACCTTACCTGTGCATTTCCTAGTTTCAGAAGTTTGAGTTTTGCTCAAACTTGTCTACAAGGGGACTATGTACCAGCAAGCAACCGTAATTCTGTATTAACAGATATGTTTGCTACTGAATTTCCCATTTTTTTGAACAGGAAAGATATGCTGTTGGGAGGAGTTGGTAATCATTTAGACAGCTATACATATCATGTCCTGGAATTTGCATACTGAGCCAGCCAGCCAGCCTGCACTACTCCCCCACACCCTCCCATTACCTGGGCCCCACCAGTCCTGCTTTGGCCTACCTCCCCACCCATGCTCTTGACCCACTCACTGCATTCCCCCCCCCCATCTCTCCTCCCTTCTGTATCCAGGAGTCCTCAACCACAAGCAGGGAACGCATCTCCCTGCAATCTTCACTCCCTGCCATACAAACATTTCTACTGCCATTACTTCTCCCCTCCTACAAACCGACTCTCATGCGGTGCCTAGAGCAAAGGACAATTACGTTACAGTGGAATGGCGTTCCTGGTTATGTTCCACAATGGCTGGAGGCTGGAGTTTGTGTTAGGGTGGCGAGAGAAATCACAGACAAGGTTTCTGCTCCAAAATACTGACAACTTAATGCTTGAAAGATCCTCTGAGACCTAACCAATAGATAGGGCCCTACCAAATTCACGGTCCATTTTGGTCAATTTCAATGTCATAGTATTTAAAAAATTGTCTATTTAATTATTTCAGCTATTTCAATCTGAAATTTTACAGTGTTGTAATTGTAGGAGTCTGAACCCAAAGAGGAGTTGTGGGGGAGGGGGTCCGCAAGGTTATTGTAGAGAGGAGTTGCGGTACTGCTACCCTTATTTCTGCGCTGGTGCTGCCTCAGAGCTGGGGTGGGCAGCTGGAGAGCGGCGGCTGCTGGCCGGGAGCCCAGCTCTGAAGGCAGTGTCGCCGCCAGCAGCAGCACAGAAGGAAGGATGGCCTGGTATGGTAGTAATCTCTCTGCTGGGGCTTTGCTGTGTAATGAATTTACTTCTGCGCTGCTGCCTGCAGAGCTGGGCCCTCAGTCAGCAGCCGCCATTCTCTGGCCACCCAGCTCTGAAGGCAGCACAAAAGTAAGGGTGGCAATATTGTAACCCCCCCTAAAATAACCTTGCGACCCCCCTGCAACTCTCTTTTGGGTCAGGATCCCCAATCTGAGAAACGCTGGTCTCCCCCGTGAGTATATAGGGTACAGTATAGGGTAAAAGCACACACAAGACCAGATTTCACGGTCCGTGACGTTTTTCCTGGCTGTGAATTTTGTAGGGCCCTACCACAGATGTAGAGATGTCAGAGCTCGTAATGCTTCTATGCCATACCGCACCCATTTTCTGGGCAGCCATGAACACTCCCGTTTCCCAATTAATATTCTTTGGACACATATTAATAGCTTTCATATTGTCGCTGTGGCAATTATTCAGACACTCGACCAGATCAAACTATCACAGCCTCTGGACACAAGTCTCTGAGACTGTCCAAATCTGCTCTCCTACATTGCCTGAGGTGGACAGCAGAGATCAGGGGCAGATCATTTCCACCCAAGGGAATCACCACAGTGTCTGGTAAATCACAACCCCTTAAAAGTCCGCACTTAGATGCCACAGAGTGGGCAAAACACGATGCCAATGCAGGTTACCTCTTCACGCCCGAATCAGTCTGTACCCAGCACTTTCCGCATCCTTCCTCGCCCACAAACTTCTGCAACCTTGCGATCCAGGAATTCCCCAGAATCCATGCATTGGCAGTCCTGGCAGCAAACATTTCTTTCCCCTCAGCAGTCAAAGTACCTGTGCTGTCAGTTCCAAATTCCTGCATGACGCGTCTTTGGAAACACCATGTTAATCTGCCCTGAGATCATCATTAGTCATCTCTCCTCCACCCTCCAGGGCTAAGAAAATACAGATTTTCCCAAGCAAACAATTTGAGGCTTGCCAACCACCCATTCTAATTTACCGCCCCTTCTGCAGCCACAACTCCTCTCCCAGTCCCCACACCCTCACCTACCCCCACACAAAGTCCTCTGTCTGTCTCCTGCCCATGTATCTCAAAGGAGATTCAGCATCACCACAATTTCCACTGCCACCCTCTTTCCTTGCTGTAACTGTAATTTCTTTTAAGTAATCAAGGCTGTGGGAGTTTTTCCTGGGAGCTATTTCAGATCCTCAGTTGCTGTCAAACCCCCTTTCTGAGATAAAGGAGATTTTACAAGATGCCTGTGAGTAGGTCACAGCTCTAAACCTGCACTCAAGCAAGCAGGATCAAATCTAACTTGGAGTGGAGGACACGCTCTGCTGACACTGGGATTAAATAGTCTTCACTTAAGGCAGCATTCTCAATGATTTCCTCCACTTGTTTTAGCATCAGCACAGCCAGAAACCTAAATGCAAAGGTGGGAAGAAAGCCGCATCTGTGCCCTTGCTGCTGGAATGCAGGGGTTTCATTACACAGCAAAAGGAGAGTGACGTTTATTGTAACAACCAAGTTGTTTTTATTGTTCTTGTTCTCTGGGCTGGCAGGGAAGAATGATTAATCTCCAGCATTTTCCCAGGAAAGTTAACCTGAATACACCCTTGTGCTGCCTGGCTCAGAGCAAGATCATTTGTTGTCACAAGCACACACAAAACAAAACTTGCTTTTAAAGAGGGACTTCCACATCCAGCAAAGCCTTAAAAGAGTTACTAGAAAAGCGTGTATTGGATTTGGACAGGTATTAACTGTAGAGACCAGCGTCACCGTGACGACGTACACCCGCCTCATGCTTGAACCTGTGACCAAGTCTTGGCTTTGCTTTACTTACCCATCTACCCACCCACCCTATTCCATCTTGCAGGTTTGAGAGGATCAGTTAACATCTGCAAGGTACACCTAGTCCTCAGTGTGCTAGGGAAGTGTTAACTCCAGTGTAAGGACGTCACCCCTCTGCTTACGACATGTCTCTGTTATGGAAATGATCGCAATGTGACAATTCAGCATTATAACTTTGCTATAGAATTAAGCAAGAAGAAGGTGACAAGTGGGGAGGGAGAAACCCCCCTTTTGAACACAAATGTCTCAGGGAACTAGTAAGGGAAGTTATGGGGAAAACACACAAAATACTTAATATGACATGGACCCTGCTGCTTTGAAACAAACCCTCATAATCGAGGAGACATCTGTTGTCAAGTTCCTTTGGCTGAAAGCCCCACAACCAGGGGCTGGGCCCCCCTCTCCCCTACTTTAGAATCTGTTCTCACTGTTGGGGCATCAGTGCTGCAGAGTTTAGTCCATGGCCCAGTTACTTTGTTTAGTGGGGGACTGAATTTTTGTTTGTTACTCTGAGTTGTGTATGTAATTTGTGCTTCTCGTGGTGGATGTAACTGGAGCACCTAACTGCCACTGTGCGATGCGTAACAATTCAGTCACGGCATCAGCATGTCAGCTATTGATGGATAATACAATTCTTTGGAAGCTGCAGCCATGCTCAACCTTCACAGTAAGGCAACGCTGCTTAGCTGACTGGACCAGTGGCACCAACAAGCAGACCCTCTCCACATACTGGCACTCCTACTCACATGGGCCTGGCATAGCTTTTACTTCCTACTCTGGGGCTCTTTCTCTGCTAACATTCCACTAAATCCTCCCCTCCCTCTGATCGTCTCTCTGTTCCTCTGCCCACATTTTACAGGCAAGGTGGTTACGTGGATAAAAAAGTAGCAGGGAGGGTGGTGTGCGAGCAACGCTCTCATTCCATAGGATGAACAGAAAAGGAATGACGAGGGAAGGGAGAGCGCATTGTGCCCACATTTCCAGGGGTCAGCATCCCAGGGCTGTGATTCAAGAAACATGAATGGAGGGAGAATATTACCTTCATGACCGGTTGAGCAAAATATTTTGCGCTCCAGTCACAAAATCCTGTCTGCATTGTGGCCGAAATGAAGATTTTGTGTCCAACAGCATCATCTGCATCATCAGTGGTCTGCCCAGGAAGAGAACACAGAGGGAAACATTTTTTGTTAATGATGCTGTCCATCCCCATTCAAAGAGCTGGCTCTCTTCCCAGAGCCCACACGGAACTAATATCATAGGCCGACTTCAACCGCAAAGAGAAATTGAGCAGATAGATGCTGAAAGGTGCTGCCGAGATATGAGATTGTGCATGCCACGCTTTGAAAGAACAACCCCTCTGTTAGCTCCTCAGGGAGAGCACGGAGACGCTAACCAGGGTAGTAAGTAAAGGCCTTACTTACACTGGTAAGTAAGTAAGGTTTGCTGTGTCAGCTATCTGCAGAGCTGGGACCGCACACAGAGGGAACACACACACGCACGCAGCCGAGTGATATCAACACAAGAGAAAGCAGAGCACCACACCGGTAGCATCTGACAACACTGGTACAAACAAGTTACACATCACTCCTGACGTATTGAGGTGCAACCCCTCCACGTAGCAAGGTACAACCTCCCTCCGTAGTAAGGTGCCGCGCCTCACCTTGTACATGTTGTACACAGCATGGGCTCCAGTAATGATTAGGGCCTCTGGGCACTGCTATTTTGTAAGCATGAAGTAATAGTACTGGCTCCCTCCCATGGCCTGCCTGGAGTCTAGCATAGGGCACAATTGGGGATAGGGAAAATGATTCAAGAAAAAACTATTGGCCCAAACCTCAGAACAGGGACCAGCATACGTACAGGCATAAAAAGGGTGAAAAGGCATATAGAAGAAGGAGGGAAAGGCCACTATCAACCCTCATCCAGCTCATTAAAGATGTATCTGTCTTTGGGACTGCATGGCCGAGGTGGCTTCGTAATGGGCTACACCGAGTTTCAGCTCTAAGTTGCTGACCGGAATCTGGTCCCTCCTGCCCAGTAGTGTGCCAAAGGCATGACCATCTGACTCTGTGCAGTGGCCACTCTCCAATTCCTAGCAGCCAGCTGTCCACCTCACAGAGAGCATCGTTACAGTTGGCAGTCTTGGCAGAGAGGCCAAGGACTGAACGAGCCAGGGAGGCTGAATTCCCCTCTCCTCCCCGAGGTGGTTGGTCCTGCTAGGGCAGGGAAGCTGTAATGCTGCTGACTGGGCTGCATCGGTGCAGAGAGGAATCCCGTCTCCAGGTCTGACCATGTGGCACTTTCTAACAGCACTATCTGCACACTCCAGTGAGTGGGGCTCTTCTCCTTCCGCGATGAAGCTGCTTCCCCCCGGTTTTCTCACGAGTGGTACAGTTTGGCAGCCTCTGCGAAAGAGCCTCCAAGGGCTAGAAAGATCCAAGTTCAGAGTGAAATGAATTGGCTGCATGAAATGACGTGTGACAACAGGCCTAGCACCTGCCTGGCTCTAGCCAGTGCAGGCAGTATGTAAATCCCTCACTGACCCCAGCTCTTACTCATTGGGCTTCCTTCTGCAGTCAGACACTACAACACTCCTGCATTCTCTCCCAGGGGTGGCAGCTCTGGTCAAATGGACCTAGCATGGGATGGGGGCAGGAGTTCCACTGGGTTCCCATGGGCTGCATTCCCTGCTCCTGCCACTGACGCAGAACAAGTCACCACCTGTGTGTGTCAGGTTCCCCATTAGTGAAGTAGGGATAATTACACCTGCTCGCCTTTGAAAAGTACTAAACAAGGACCAAGTATTGTCTGAGCATCAACCCAATGAACCCTTTTGGCACTGAACAATGAAAACACTAGATGCATCTGACCTGTGTGCTTCTCCACTGCAGCCAATATGGACTGTTGTTCTTTCTATCTGGATGGACTTGATGGAGAACACATGCATATTCTGACAGTAGCAGAGGGATTATGAAGATCTGAGTGCACCATGACCTACAACTGTGTGACAAGAGCTGCTCCTGTGGGGCCCACCAACACTAAAGGTGCTTGTTGAAAGGATCTGACATTCTCTCCTGCAATAAAGGAGAGCGACTGACTCCTGGCCTCTGAGAATGTCTCTGAAACTTTGTTCATTAAGGTGAGGTAGCAGTCTCAATTTATGTAAAGTAACTGAATGTTTACAGAACAATAAATAACCTTTTCCAATTAAACACTTCTCTGAAGCAGCAGCAGGTAGTAATGTCACATCAAGAGCCACAAAGCGACATTTATCCTGGAGACGAGGAAAAATAATCAATTAAATTTTTTACTTTATTGATGTTGGCAGGATTAGAGGAAACTAAACTGGAGTCAGTGGCAGCTGCAAAAAGCAAAGAAGGATATTTAGAAAGTAGGAGAGCAAAGAACAGGACATGTGACAAAAAGTACACAAGGTAGAGGGGTCACAGCTAGTAGAAAGATCCATTTTACCTGATCTGGCCCTTTGTCAAACATTTTCCTCGTCCTGGGGAACTGGTGGGAGTGGGGGGTGTACTGGACCCCAAGACTGCCTACATTTGAAGGTCTTACAGATGGGAGGTCCCGGCTGACTGGTGGTTTTGTCACATCGTTTGTCAGGCTGGAGATGCTTGTGCTGGTAGTTGGAGGAGACCCTCTAGTATTGGGAAAGAACACAGGGATGAACACACTTTCTGAACCAAGCTGATGAACATCCACTGAAATTCAGGCTTCTCTGGGGTGGAATACAACCAAATAATGGCTTCCACCTTTGAGAAAGGACCAGTTTCCTACAACATGAGCAAGGTGGAAAATCCATCTACCGGGGGATGACTACAACTAGACTATAAACCTGGGTGCTGGAGAAGGGCATGCCCTCAAAATCACTAACCGTGCCACCTCTGCACCTTTCCTTGCCATTGTTTTTATTTTAGAAGGTACAGGTTTGTTCTTTTGTTTTTTAGGCTTTATACTTCACTGCCATCTCCCTCCAAAATAAAAACGAGTCTTGGCTGCTGTGCCAAACCTAAATTCAGGTCTAGAGATTTAAACAGCTTTGCTCACCGGGGAATACTGAGGTTGCCATGGTCACAATGATTCATAGGAACACAGTTATGGCACCTTACCCAAGACATGTTAACAGTGATTCTAGCTCACCAAGGAGTTCAGGGATCATGTCAGCTGCAGAGTATAAGGCAGAGATAACCTGATGTTTTCCCTGTTCTATGGCCAGTAACAAACACATGGCTACAGAATCTTCACATGTTTGTGTCCCCTTTCCGCTGTGAGGTTTTCTGGCATGACGTTTGCAAGGGTGCAAGGGCCAGTTGTTGTTTTCCACTGGTGAGAGGTTGGGGTTGGGAATAACCACAACAGAAGCTCATTTCGAAAGCCCAGACTTGCCCATGTCATTCTTGCTCTGGATCATTTAGACGCAGCCTCTGCTATTGATCAGGTAACCCTGGATCCTCACCATTTCAGAGTGGAGAGCAGACAGATCAGTTCTATGGGGAAATGTAGGTCCCATCTACCTCAGATCAAACCAATGAGGGATGAGAGCATGAGTCTTTATCCTGCTTCTCCACTTACGTGCAGTCAGTGTGCCAGGCTCCTCCTTGTCCTGATGAGGGCGCTAGAGGGAAATCCCCAGCTTTTTTACAGGGATTTCTCCTTTACCAGTGTTTCGAGGAAGACCAGACAGAAAGCGACAGAGTTCTGCAAGTTTCTCATCTGCATCTCAGTTAACTGGGGTGGCTTCGAATGGCTTGTGATGGGGAACGAATGCACAAATCCACTCAGCTGGAACCGGCAAGGTAACAACATTTAGGAGGCTACTTACCCCACTTGGTGGATGTGCATGCCCTTGTTGGTAGGGCTGGCTGGGGCAGACTGCGTGAGGGAGGAGCTGTCAAGGATGCGCTGGGGGCGGGCATTTACTGTAGCCTAGGAAAAAATCAAAGTATTCCACAACTGAGAGGGTACAAACATCAACTGCAGTTATTTATTCTCTAATAAAATCCCATGTCTCTGGTTAAATGTGGTTAAACTCTTAAAGTGGGGTTTGAAAACCTATATCAATGACTCCTGAACAGTTCCCATCCAATTACTATTAGATTATTAAATAACTTGGTCAGTCAGGAAACATGTATCCGAAAAGATCCTTCTGCTACTTACTGAGAAAGGCTTTTGAGTGACATGTAATCCCGTCCCATAATTAAATTACCATCTAAGCTCTGCACTAGCATTTGTAAAAAGCTGCCAATGGGCAAGTGGCAAGCTTGGGGGTTACCTTGCAGCAACGAGATTTTTCTCTCTCATATCTCAGGAAAGAAGTGATGGATTTCCTATCAAAATTTACCCTCCTTCAAGCAAAAGTTCCAATCCAGATTTCACACTCTTGTAAGAACTTTCACTGTAAGTACAGCTGTTACCCAAAGACTCCTCCTATCTTCTTCCCATCGCCCACTTCCAGGCCCTGCATAATAACATTGAACTTCTACACCTTGAGTAGTAAGGGGACCAAAAAAAAAAAAAAAAAAAAAAAGGCCACCATGGCTAAACAACAGAGTAAAAGAACTGGTTACAGGCAAAAATACTGGAAGTCAAATCTTCTTGAAGAAAATAAAAAGAGGCATAAAACTCTGGCAAGTCAAGGGTAAAAGTTTAATTAGACAGTCTGAGAAAGAATTTGGAGGAGCAACTAGCAAAAGACAAAAATTAACAGCAAAAATATTTAAAGTACATCAGAAGCAGGAAGGCTTCTAAACAATCAGTGGGGTCACTGGCCAATCAAGATGCTAAAGGTGCACTCAAGGAAGACAAGGCAATGGCAGAGAAGCTATATGAATTGTTTGCATCTGTCTTCATTGCAGAGGATGTGAGGGAGATTCCCACACCTGAGCCCTTCATTTTAGGTGACAAATCTGAGGCGCGGTCTCAGGTTGAGAAGTCAATAGAGGTGGTTTTGGAACAAATTGATAAATTAAACTATAAAAAGTCCCCAGGACTCGATAGTATTCACCCAAGAGTTCTGAAGGAACTCGTATATGAAATTGCAGAACTATTAACTGGGGTATGTAACCTGTCATTTAAATCCGCTTCCGTAATGGATGATTTGAGGATAGTTAATGTAACACCAATTTTTTTAAAAAGCTCCAGAGGCGATCCTGGCAATTACAGGCCAGTAAGCTAACTTCAGTACCAGGCAAATTGGTTGAAACTAGAGGAAAGAACAGAATTATCAGACACAAACACAATTTTTTGTGGAAAGTCAACATGGCTTTTGTGCAGGGAAATCATGCCACACCAATCTATCAGAATTCTTTGACAGGGTCAAACACATGGACAAGGGTGATCCAGTGGATACAGTGTACTTGGACTTTCAGAAAATCTTTCACAAGGTCCCTCACAAAAGGCTCTTAAGCAAACTAAGCAGTCATGGGATAAGAGGGAAGGTTCTCTCATGGATCAGTAACTGGTTAAAAGACAGGAAACAAAGGATAGGACTAAACAGTCAATTTTCAGAATGGAGAAAGGTAAATAGTGTTGTTCCCCAGGGATCTGTATCGGGACCAATGCTGTTGAACACATTTGTAAATGATCTGGTAAAAGGTGTAAACAGGGAGGGGCAAAATTTGCAGAAGATACAAAATTACTCAAGATAGTTAAGTCCAAAGCTGACTGCAAAGAGTTACAAAGGGATCTCACTAAACTGGGTGACTGGGCAGCAAAAACAGCAGATGAAATTCAACGTTGATAAGTGCAAAGTAATGCACATTGGAAAACATAATCCCAGTTATGCATACAAAATGATGAGGTCTAAATTAGCTGTTAAAACTCAAGGAAGAGCTCTTGGGGTCATTGTGGATGGCTCTCTGAAAATATCTGTTCAGTGTGCAGCGGCAATCAAAAAAGCAAACAGAACATTAGGAACCATTAGGAAAGAGAGAGATAGTAAGACCATAAAAATGCCACTTTATAAATCCCCGGCACCCTGAATACTGCATGCAGTTCTGGTCACCCATCCAAAAAAAAAAAAAAGATACATCAGAAATGGAAAAGGTACAGAGAACGGCAACGAAGATGATTACGGATATGGAACAATTTCCCTATAAAGAGCTATTAAAAAGACTCAGCGAGTCCTGTGGCACCTTTAAGACTAACAGATGTATTGCAGCATAAGCTTTCGTGGGTGAATGCCCACTTCGTCGGATGCATGTACATGACTCTCTGACTAACATGGCTACCCCTCTGATATTAAAAAGACTGACATTGTTCAGCTTGGAAAAGAGACAACTAAGGGGGGATATAACAGAGGTCTATAAAATCAGGAATGCTGTGGCAAAAGTGAATAAAGTGAATAAAAAAGTGTTATTTACCCCTTCACATAACACAAGAACCAGGGGTCATCCTGGATAGGTCCATCAATCGCTATAAGCCTGGATGGGCAGGGGTGGTGTCCCTAGCCTCTGTTTGCCAGAAGCTGGGAATGGGCAACAGGGGATGGATCACTTGATGATTCCCTGCTCTGTTCATTCCCTCTGGGGCACCTGGCATTGGCCACTGTTGGAAGACAGGATACTGGGCTAGAAGGACCTTTGGTCTGACCGTTCTTATGTTCACCCAATGAAATTAATAGGCAGCAGACTAAAAACAAATATAAGGAAGTACTTCTTTACACAACGCCCAGCCAACCTCTGAAACTTGTTGCCAGAGGATGTGGTGAAGGCCAGAACTACAACTGGATTAAAAAAATTAGATAAATTCATGGAGGACAGGTCCATCAATGGCTATTGTCCAAGATGGTCAACCCTGTGCTCTGAGTGTCCCTAAGCCTCTGACTGCCACATGCTGGGACTGGACGACAAGGGGGATCACTTGATGATTGCCTTGTTCTGTTCAATGCCTTTGAAGCATGTGGCATTGTCCACTCTCGGAAGACAGGATATTGGGCTAGATGGACTAGTGGTCTGAGCCAGTGTGGCCATTCGTATGTTCAGTTTTCTGGGATCAGCTTGACACAATGCAGCCCTTCAACCAGAGGATCTCAAAGCACCTTACAAACATGTAGCCTTACAACACTGCTGTGAGGAAGGTAAGGGATATATACAGATCACTTCATCCACCACTGAAGAGCAGGCACCCCTGCAGCAAAAGGTTCAAAAAGCAGTTTAGAACGGGACAGTTCAACTGAAAATGCAAGAGAAATGATTTTCCATCCAGCTAAGGAAGGCTGGCTGTAGCTTCGAGTGGCAGCCAGACGAGGGACAGTGAGGAAATCAATAAACAGCTGTCTCACCTTCCCCCAGCCTGCGCACGCTGCCAGCCCAGGGCAACCACACCCCCTTCTAAAAAAAGGAAAAATCTTCAGTTTGCTTAAAACCCCAAAACTCAGACCCTCCTGCTCCTCCGGGCTCTTGCATGCTGGAAGTGCTTTTAAGGGACAGAAGCGCCACTGCGCCATCAAAAACCTGCTGGAACTAAGAGCAGCAGTTCACGCTATCCCCCAAAAGTCACGTGGGCAAACTGACTTTTATCGCCTCTTGAAACACCTGGAGATTCTGCATTGTACAGTGGGGTGAAAGAATCAGGGCCTGGGTAACAGAACCTCCCAGCTGCAGGGCTTTTATCCAGTAGAAAGTATGCTAACCATGAGACGATCAGGGCAGTCACAGAAATACAAGGCAGGTGAACAGAAAGAGCTGTGTGCACGGCTTGCTGGGATCCACGCCGTCAGTGAGCATAAAAGGCAGATCTTGCACCCAGTGGGAGCAGCACTCTCTGCCTTTGCACTTTCCACACACAATTCACGGCGGACCCAATATTGAGGCACTCGTGCTTGAGAGCACATACTGCCTCTGTCCTGCCACTCTTCTTGGAGGGAGCCAGAGGATCATTAGGCAGTCTCAGCTTTCTTCTTTCCTCCCTTCCCCTGAGATGACCTAGCAGAAAACTCACAATGTCAATTGCTTTTAGGAGAATCAATCCCTCTTGAATGTCACAGATCTGGCTCCAAAGGTGCATGAGTGGTCACGATTCTGTTACAATACAGTACAGCCACATGCTATCCAAACACAAGAGCAGCTGCTATGTGCTCTTAGTAACAAGGCCTGGCACCTGAGCTAGCCTACCAATATGTTCTGAAACAGCTGCTTTCCCATGCTACCCACCTTCTCCATTAGACACAGATGCTCTAACATCACTGCCCTCTCTGTAGTGCAAATAAAACCTTCTAGCACTTAAGCCATTATCTGGGGCAGGGAGAAGGTCACATGATGAGAGTGGAGGGAGGGTAGAAGATAACTAGTTAACTATATATAGTCCATAATTAACTAATTTAGTCAGAAATGCTCCATGGTTTGAAGAATTTTGCAGGCAGGTCTCCCTCATCACAAGTGGCTCAGGCCAGCTTGGCTCTCCAGAGAGGCTGAAGTCAGACCAAGCTATACATAGCAGGGATATGAAGTGAAATGAGTTACACAAAGGACCCTCCCTTTTCTTAAAGGGGAACAGAAATCCCTCTTTGCTAAAGTAGTGACCAAGTCCTGCCATTTCAGGGCCATGGTTTAGTGATACAAAGAGACAGCTTGAAATAACCCACTTGAGGCAGCTGTTCTCCTACTCCCTCTTTTGGAGGTTTGTTCCTGTAGTATTCACATCACATCCCTTTTTTTTTTTGGGGGGGGGGGGGGGGGGAGGAAGATGGTAACTCTGAATAACAATGTCAGATAAAGAGAGCGAACTGCGTGTTCATGCACGGCAGTGCCTGACGAGGAGGGCATGTTACACAGGAGTAACTATCAAGGTGAGTGAGTCTCAGGCCTTCCACTGAAAATAGCTGGATGAAGCAACCTGGGAAGGAGCTTCGTTAATTAATCATGATCAGAGTCTTCAAGGGCCAGTGTCACTCGCTGGGATCTCATTCTTTCAATTCAACAGAGACACCAGAAAACAAGTTTGGGGTTTTCGGAGTTGGAGTTTGGAAGGAAAGTTCTTTAATTCCAATTTATTTTTTAAATTCAATTGCTAGGCTAAAACCAACCCAACATGAGTCCTAGCAATGCCTAATCAGCCCCAGAGACAACACTGTGTATTTCAATGCTTTTTAAAAATCCAATTTAGCAAAATTATTCTGATTTAAAATACTGTCGCTGCAGTCTCCTAGTCTGAGACTTCGAGTGTGGCTTTAACATGCCCGTGACTCCCACATTCACCCAATGGACTATGCCTCCCTACGTCTCCATGTACAGTATTCTATTCTCTGCAGGTTCATATCCCATGCCCATCACAGTGCTATGAAAGTGCCTTCCAACAGTGAAATGAATGTCTAGCATCTGTACTGTACAGTCCGGCTCAAGAGGAACAATGGACCGGTGGCAATCCAGTACCCGAAAGGAGCCTGTTTTTGCTCATCCAAAGTCTGATCGGCACATTAAGGATTCTGACAAATAAGCTTAAACTCCCAGGACTGCTGTGGCTCCATGGAAGAGAAGAGAGAACGTGTGGGCCTGTGGTGGTGGTGGGGGTCGGGACTCTCCAGACAATCTTCTCTGAGCTGAATGTCAAGACATTTTCAAGGGCACAGTGAGTTCACCGGGTATTATCCAGCTCACCTCTAGTCACTGCTGGGTGTTTAAGAAAATACATTAAAAAAACCTAAAAGGTGCAAACTCAAAATTAACCTAAAACGGAAATTCAATGGCAAGAACTCCATTTAAATAACGTCAGGGACTCCAGGATCGGCCTCAGCTCACACGAGTGGGGACCTGTGAAGTTAAGGCTGTAATCCTGGCAGGAGCTCTCACTGGTGGGATTTATAGGCACAATGAAATGAGTTAGGGCCAGATCTGACCAGGGATTCGCAGCCTTAACTCTCCATTTAGATGGGTTTTTAATAAGACCCTATAAGCTAAGTTCCTTTTTAGGAACCAGAGAGACCATTTGGCATTGAGAGAAGTGGGGGTGGAAGGAGACCCACAGTATCATGAGGCACTAAGAACCAAACTCCCGCTACCCATGTGGCTGCCTGAAGCACTGTCATCTGTGCCTGGACAAATTACATACACTGGCGCTTCCTCAACTTTATGGCTAAGGACGGGGAGAGAGAAACTTGGCAAAAGGTCAAGTATCTGCAGCTGAAAAATCCTTGCAAAGACAAATGCTTCAATTATTTAGGGTGTAAAACCATCTGAAACATCACTGCCTCTGAGACAGCACAAGGGCCATAGAGCAGTCGCCTGGGAAGTGGAGCATGAGATGTAAGAGGTCTGTGCACTCAAGCTGCCGAAATCCTCAGTGGACAGCCATTCCATTCCATTCCACAAACCGGTGAATCCCCACCCTCCTTCGCCCTCCCTCCTGAGCAGCAGCTCTCCACTTCTCAATCAGCTGTGCACACGCTGATGCCCAGTGAAACTTGGGCTGCTTTCATGGTCATGAGAGGGTTTTTCCAATTGCCTTTGGCCCTTACTGCAGCTTCTTACCCTCGGAAGATGCCTGGGATTTGGGGTCCTAGGCATACTGCCAGACAGAAGATAGGGGATCAGTCAGCAAACTAGGATAGCAACCCCCAAAATACAGAATTAATTGTGGCCTCCAGAGAAACAGGAACTTGGACCTAAGCCCTGTGGCACTTGACAGAGCCGTAAAAAATTACCATGAAAATTTACCAGTCCTGGCACAACATTCATTGCCCACCCGGACACCATAATGTTCAAAATTGCATGGCTCCTGCTGGCTAAGCAGCATTGTACTGCGCTAGTGAAGATGTTTAGAGGACACAACCACCTCTCTGGTGGTGCTCATGGAGCTCTTTTTATAGCAAGGGAGTAAGCCCCAGAAAAATAGGAAAGACTGGAAAAGGAGAACCTAGATCTTCAGTATGGCCATGCCAATCCTATAATTCTAGCAGAACTAGAGCTTCATTTTGCAAAAAGTCTAATAATTACCATGATGTGGTCCAGAAAGGGAAGTCTGAAAGCTTTAATTTCTCCTCCTCATCACTTCTCTGAATTTGAGATTTGCCAATCTGATGCACAGATTTATCTGGTGTCTAAGCCACCAACGGGAGATCTCAGTTCACCACCTAACAGGTGAAGTTATTCAATATCCAAAAAACCACAGCGCGCAGACTTGAAGTCTGCAGGCTGACCCATGTGTGTATTCAAAACAAGTAACGAAGGGTTTAAATTAAGAATTATCCTCTTAAGGGAAAAACAGATTTAAAGCAGGAGGTCTCTAACACTGAATAGTGGATGCTGCTGCTGACATCTCTTACAGCCATGCTAACCCAGGAGCTCAAGTCTAAGTGATGGGGTTAGTCCTCAGAAATCAGTAAGAGACACCATCTTGCTTTCGAATAGCTCATGGTCTTAATGCTGGAGCAACTGTGAAGGTGGAATCCCAATGTGGGGGGAGGAGTGTGTCTAAATGGCGTCCCAGCGCAATCCAGTGGGGGCTGTTGGTGATTAGAAGTACTGAAGTGGCCAGGTGCTTGGTTTCTGGTGGAAGGTGAGGGTTGCTATTACAGCTCCCTATGCTGGCAATTCAGGAGGACCAGTGACGACAGTCTCCAGGGATTTCTCATCATCCTCGCAGGATGACATGTGGTGAGCATGGTGATTAAGACCAGTATTGAAGAGATGAGGAGCAGGAAGGGTGTCCGCATGCAGACTCACATGTACTAGTTCACCTGGGTTGGAGAGCCGTTGTGGCTTCAGTCTGCAGGCCAGTCCCACTTGCATACTCTAGATCAGTTTGCAAAGGGATAATTTACTGAAGTTTCTGTACGACATCACCCAGGTTTTGATCTACTCGCTAGGCAAGTAAGCAAAACTCAGGTTTTAAGGCCCCTAGCTAACAAAGGCATCTCTGAAAAAATTCCAGCCTCTCCCCCAAATAGTCTTTTTCATTTGGCTCGGAGCTTGTCTGAGTGTTTTAGTTTTGGAATGTTAAAGTTCCTTCTCTACCAGTACCCAGGGCTCAGACAGAGCAACGATCGCTTCCCATAGCCTTCCAACTGGGTATATGCAGATTCCGTCTACTCACACTTTGCCTGAGTATGAAAAAAAACCCTCAAAACATAAAAGCTTAGAGATACATGAAGACTGGCAGTCATACCTTGTAGGCAATGCTGTTGAGTACTTTCATGGCCACATCTGAGACATCAGGGTAGGGGTCAGCAGCCAGATGTAGAAGGACTCTCCAAATTTGGGTGTAAACACTATTGAAAGAAACTCCTAGGACAGAAAAACATGGAGAGCACACAAAAATCAGAAAGCTGCAGTCACCCCCAGGCCTCTGATGTGGACTAATTTCCTCCCAAGATAAGAGCTGCTGTTGAACTTTGCAATGGCAGTTAGAAAAGATCAAGGTAAGCACTCAAACACAGTCCAAGAAATAGAAGAAAACTCCCACTGTGTGATCCCTTTGGGAAGTCTGCAAGGGTTACAGACACACAGACAGAATATCTGCCCGGAATTAGCATCCAAAATACTTAATTTCTAGTCCCTTGGAGCAAGTCACTTAACCATCTTGTCCTAAGTCTATTCAATGGGTAAGAAGTCTGGAGTCTCTCTGAACAGATACATTTATTAAAATCCTTTTGCCCTATTAAAGGTTAGCTACGCAGCTGGTACGTTCAGAACTTTATACATCCCACAGGTGTATTTAACATCTAAATGCTAATAATGAGGTATCAGGGCTCTTTATTAACTTCCTAACTGTCAGGGTGATTAAGCACTGGCATAAATTGCCTAGGGAGGTTGTGGAATCGCCATCATTGGGGATTTTTAAGAGCAGGTTAGACAAACACCTGTCAGGGATGGTCTAGATAATGCTTAGTCCTGCCATGAGTGCAGGGGACTGGACTAGATGACCTCTCGAGGTCCCTTCCAGTCCTATGATTCATTTTACAGGGTGGAAGGTTGAGTTAATCCTTCAAACTGCAATTAAGTCAATTTATTAATTACCAACTTGATCACTGAATGTCTGCTGTTTAGTACATGCACTGGGAGGGAGTGATAAATGCACTTTACACATCAAATAAATAAGAGTTTGTATGATTGAGAAGGCTCCGGTGAACATTTTATTTGACTGGTTTTAGGCACATTAGCAATTTCTTTTACACCTCCTACACCATTTGCCATGTACTATGGTTATAACACCGATCTTGGGAGCAGAGCCATTTGAGAGGTATAAGGTAGGTGCTGTAGTGACAAAAGGGAACTAAAATAGGATTTTCAAATGAGTCACAGTGAATTGTAAATGATGTGGAAAGCTGTCTCATTTCCCCGTGTGCTTCCCGGGGCATCTAAATATAAAGCATTACGTTAGGAAGCTGCAGTCCCTTGGTTGACAAGCAAGCACTCACCTTGGAGAGCTTCCGTACCTGCACTCAGGCCAAGAGAAAATAGATGCTGACAGTTCAGTTTTGACCTCGGGCCCACAATGGAAGCCGAACGCAGTTACAAGCTCGAGCAGTGCGCAGCCCGCACTCTTTCCCATATGCTTCTCTAGGTTACAAGGGACTCTTCCTTTTGCCAGAAAAATTCACCATGATGTGACAGGACATTCTGCAAACTGCAAGGCAGCGAGTAACTTCCATGGCCTCATACAACCTGCAAATTAAAGTGCCTCTCATCCCACTAGAGCCCAAGGGATTTAGCAGAGTGATGTCTATTAGCACTACCAAGAGCTGCATATGCAGATCTCTCGGCTCTACACTGTTGACAACACCCTTTGAACAGTAACATGCTGGCCATGCAGTTGTTCAGACTGTCACAAGCTTTCCTCACTCTTCCAATACATAGGGTTCACACAGGATCGTCACCGATCCTGGAAACAATTTGGGGCTACACAAAGATGCAACAATGTCAAATTTGCCCTTCATGATATAATGGCAGGTGCAAGATGAGCCAGACTCCAAAAAGGTTCATGCTCCATTTTGTCTCTATGTTTGCAGAGGCCATAACCAAAAGTGTTAAAAAAACAGGCAACACACTGACACGCTGGGTGTAAGTTTAGGGGAATAAGGGCTAGGTGGCTCTGCTTGATGACAGGGAAGAATGTAGCATGTCTTCCACTTCTACACATCTAGGTTCAAATTCTGGCTTTGGCCATAAGGGAAAATGTATCCGCCTCCTTAGAAGTTGTTTATTCATATTTAAAGTAAAGAAAAATTATCAGAAAACAAAGCAAGTCTCTGCTCCGGAGAAGGCCAGGACTGCAATCCCAAAGATAATCAGAAGAAGATGGCACAGTGCCTGTCTGTTTGCCAGGCTACAGGCCACTGTTGTTAGACTGAGTTTTCACAAGCACCAAATTCACCTTGAAAACAACTCAAACAAGACAGACAAGGTGATAAAAGCCTGGGGGGAAAGTGTACCATTCACTGACGCAGCCAGTCAGGTAACACTGCTGCAAAGGCTCCCTGAAGCCTGCTCAGCTTTCTGCCTCCTATGCGTTTGGGTCTGTACTGGAAGTTACATAAGGGCTGCTGGGAATCTAAAGGGGTTGGTTTCTTATAAAGAAAGAGCAAGCGGGGCGGTGGAGGGGAGAGAAGAAGGTGGGAGCAGGAGGGAATCTAGTTTTCAGTATTTCCAGCCCCTCTGATAACGCCCTCACTCATGACGCAAGCAGGAAGAAAACCCCCCAAGATATTTTTTAAATATCTAAGCTTTGGGGGCGGAGGGAGGGGAGGGGGAGGACTTCACCAATGCAATTCCTCATTCGCTCAACAGCTTCTGAAAAGAACAGAGGGAATTTCTATAAAGGCTTTTTAGACTCATTAGAGATAGTGCTTGGAGGTGTGTTCCCTTCCCTCACTACAGTATTATTATTTTTTTCCTAACAAAAGTGTTACTCATCGAATGGATTCAGCTGAATGATGCATCTGACAGCTCCTTGTTAAACCTGACCCACCTGAGTCAGTGTGATAATGAAAGGAGATACGGACAGCAGGAGGGAACAGTGGTTTCATTTCACATAATGGACTACTATAAAAAAAAATCCACGCGACACAGACAAAGCACTAGGCAAGTGGGGAGAGTTAATTTAAAACGACAGCTCTGTAATTAGTTGGACTGATTCAACACTGGTTAAATAGACCTTGCAGTACAGATTTACAAAACAATTCCTTTCAGCTATGAACGTCAAAAGAAATTGCCTTTCTTCACTGATTGTTTTGGTTTTGTACGGGTGTGCATAACTCTTCATTCAATTTAACAGCAAACATCAGGGCAGCACAATTGGTTTAGATCTTCAACCTTGCAACCCGAGTCCAGCAAGGGCACAGCTGTGCAGCACACACAAATTAAAACCTCAGTGTCTTTATTTAATCTCTTCCCTTGGTTTGGCTTTATCAGGTTTTTTGCCTCTTTTAAATACTGCAGTGATTCTAAACCTGGAGCTCCAAAATGAGATGCAGTCCACACCCCACAAATTGACCAAAACCTCAGCATCTGTGCATTTTCGATTGGAGACAACAGCTCTGATTTGTTTTTGCATGTTCTGCCTGAAGTGAAAAACAAGTTTTGGACTGACACAGGTAGCTGAACTATTTCAGACTGAACAGTGTGGGGTATATGTGGATTCTGATACATAATTCTCATCACTGTTCATCCCACCTCTGCATTGTAATTTATCCCCCACCTCCCTCTTCTCTTCCCATGAGTAAAACATAAGATCCTGTGAGACCTAGATTCGGATAGAGAAAAGATCTAAAATTCTGATGGCTCTGTGAACTCTACTTCAGTAGGTGTGAGTGGCAGCCCAACTCCTTAGGGACAAAATACTGCCTGACAGCAGTTGGAGAATTAACATTTCTTGCAGAGATCACACAGCTTATAGGCGGAACCCTTGGTCTATTCATAGGTAAGGCTACGAGTCTGTCACAGAAGTCACGGATTCCATGACTTTCCGGGACCTCCAGGACTTCTTCTGGGGCAGGGCTGGAGCAGCGGTCAGCCCAGACGCTGCTGGAGCAGCAGCTGCTGGAATGGCTGACCGGCAGCCAGCCCCAGAGCCACCAAACAGCTGACCGGTGGCCAGCCGTAGGGCCCGCCAGGGCAGCGGTCCCTGGCCACCGGAGCAGCGGCTGGGGTTGGGTCAGTGGTAAGCCCCTACTGCAGGAGCAGCAAGGGGCTGGAGCAGCTGCAAGCCCCAGCAGCGCACTGTCTGTCCCGCCACCCCCAGAGTATTTTTAGTAAAAGTCAGGCACAGGTTGTGAGCTTCCGTGAATGTTTGTTTTTTGCCTGTGACCTGTCCCTGACTTTTACTAAAAATACCCATGACCGAATCCTAACCTTATACCTAGGGTATCCTGAGGATACCTCCCCATTCCAGCCTCTCTGGACCCTCTGAATGCTGTGCTCCTACTCGGAGAGGGCAGAGGAGCAGTAGTTCCCAAGGCTAAAGCCGCTCTAAGATGAAGCTGGTGATAGAATCGATTATAAATGCCTTCCCAAAAGACACGGCAATGCAGAAAAACACTCAATGGGCTAGTCCCAGTGACGTAGGGGAGAGGTGGCTCAGGACGGCTGCCAAGCCCAGGTTTTCCCCACTGCTCTATGCAGTGCAGTCTGCACCATAGGGAAAGCTAATTTAAAGTTCCTCCCCAAGAGCGACCCACACAGCAGAGCACGGGCTTTCTGATGCTTCGCTAATCCCAGAGGAGACTTAAGGAAAAAGGTGCGTGCCCTCAGGATCGAGGTAGTTATGAGCACAGTGTTCAAAGGGACCTTCAGAATCCACCACCACTAACCCACTCCCCGTCTCCCTTACACATTCAATTGGGTGCATGGTTGTGGCCAAGACAACTCAGTTTCAACAGCTAGAAAAAAAATGTGCTGCTCTACTCCCAGGCATTCCAGCATTCCCCACCCGTCCTGGCATTCCCCACTGTCCCACTAGTTCCTCACTTACACCTGTGTGCTGGCATTCCCCACCAGCCCATCTCACCAGGCTTTTCCATATTCTTTACGTAGCGTATGGCATGCTATGGAACACACTACAGCATATTTATTGCATAAATGAGTGCAATAGTGCTTAAGCCTATGAGTGGCATTTAGTTTTCATATAATATAGTCAATATCTTAGTTTACTATTTTATACTTACTAACAATATGGTCATTGCTGTCAGCTAATTACTCATCATTGTAAAGATGCACTTACAAGATTTTAAATCAATTGTCTAATTGCAAATTTAAGTCCATTGTCAGTGCTCTCACTCCCCAAATCTACCCCACTCTGTCCCCTCACTCTCCCATTTGCCTATGGTCTGCCTCCCCTCTTCCCCTCTCAGTCTGATCACAATCACCTCTGACTGTAACTGTTGCTCTAGGAGGGGTTCTGAATGACATGGCATAGTCTCCCCTCCACATCCAAATTAAATCTTATAACTCTCCTACTGGAAAACGAACTCCATCTCCAGCATTTTATGGCTCCAAGTTTCTCCTTTCCTCTTTGATGAATGCGTTTGGCATTATCTTTCAAGCAATGATCTCCACTTCACCATGAGACACAGCTAATGAGGGGCTTTAATCATAGTATTTGGGTAGGAAAAAAAAGTTATCAGTCTCCTGGCACCCAAAGCCAATGTCTAATTTCTCCCCTTTTCTATTTAAAGAGGCAGATTAATGGCTGGAGGATCTGGCTGTGGAAAGGGCTGCAATAGGTTTAGCCTCCGCCCCAAACCAGCTGTTGTAACCAAAAATTCTTCCTGTTGCCAGCTTAAGGGCAATGGAAGGCCAGAAACAGATGACTCTTCTGCCCAAAACTACCCAAGGGACAGTCACCTGCCAGAACCCAGCTAATCTTGTGAACTGTACACACACAGCTCAAAGTCTCGCTCCTCTTTCCTGGATTGCCCCTCAGAGATATTTGAAGCAAAATAAGAGGAAAATTTCAATGCCAAGCACCTTGTAGCAAAATGGCACGGGGTGCGAATGAGGACTCTTTAATAAAACATACTGCAACTGAGAAAGACGCCCCTGAATGCTAATGAATCAGAGTTGGATGTGGGTCTGAAGAACGTAGAGGACAGAAAGTTAAACTTTAGGCAAGAATGATCTATATTTCTTAACATTAGGGGCTGCGGGTTTTTTAAAATGGATTTGACCTGTTCCTCCAAAAAATCCTCTCTCATTTCTTCCCCTTTCTCAAACACCTGGCATGGCCACAGCTATAAAACAAGTCCCCATTGCTCCTCCCACCAGCCAGAGGGGCAGGCACTGAAGAGCAATGCCAGGTGATTCCTCAGACAGGGCAGATGCCAAGCAAGGTTCTTCCTTAGTTTATACCCACCCCTCTGAGCTGCACATGGTGTCCATCCTTTGTTGCAGATTAAGGGTTTAAGGAAATAACCCAGAAGGAAGATGGACACAATTGGCTGCCTTTAAAGGGGGCTCAAAAAAGAAAGAGGATGGTGATGTTGTAATAACTGGGCCTACAAAGTGACCCGCATTGTAAACTCAACTGTGAGAAGTGAGTGAAAGTTTCTGAAGTGTCATAATAACCTCAAACAGCAAACGTTGATGGGAAACGGGAAAAAAGAGACAAAGACTGAATTAATCTAAATGAAAAGGTCTACTAATTTAACTCAAGGACTGTGTTAAAATCATGCCTAGTAAACAAGAGAAGTGTGAGATCAGAAATTAATGGACTAAAACTGGTGTATCAGAAATTAGCCCTAGTTGGTGAACAAAATAATGAGGGGATGGGCTATTCCACCCATCTATCCTTTTTGGGGTCCATAAAAAAGACTTTTGGGGAAAAAATACAGACGAACAGATGCAAATGCTAGCTGACAAAGATGAGAGAGGAGGAAGGGGGGTGCAAATTTCTCCATCATGGCGGTCACCCCCACCTTCTCCTGGGACCCTGAACCTTCTTCATCCTGGTCCTGAATGAAGTCCATATAAGACCAGGCCAGAGAGAGGGTCTCAGATGACACTGTCATCTCCACGGGCTCCGACTAAATCCTGACTATCACCTGGGTTAAGAGACATTGTCACACACACCCACTGCGTGTGTTCTCTTCCTTTCCCACCTTATTTGTTTTCGTTCCTATCCCTCTCCTTTTGCCTTCTGTTTAGTAAGTGTCTGGGTTAGCTGGCCAAGGCTACAACACTGATGTAAGTCTACGTCCAGAGAGGCAGATAAAAGCAATGCCCTGAACAGCTCGACACTGGTACAAGTTTGCCAGGGCTTGGAATGGCTAATAAGACCATCTGCCATGCCTGAGTTTCTCCAGCAGTGAGGCTGCAAGGCAGAATCAACACAAGAGACAGATTTTCTGTCTTTGCTGTTCTTTTCTCTTCCCTCTTTCGTATTTTTGTCTTGTGCTGTCTTCTAGGAACATTAGCAACACGACCAGCTTCTGCCCATCTCAACTAACTTCTCCTTTCCCCCAAAAGACAGTTATTACCATGTTTAATACCTACTAAGGGAGTATCAAACAAGGGGCTTTTTCCTTTAGAGACTCTAAATTTAAAGGGAAAGGGAACAAGGAATGTTGGCAAAGTGAAAGGCTTACTTCGTACTCTATATTTCAATTTCTCTGTTTTTCTTCTTTTCTGAATCTTTAATAAAAGGTTAAAAGGATTTTTAATAATGTGTTCGCCATGGTACTCAGCAGGCTCAGGTCTTTGTATACCAACCCCCGAACCTTGTTTAACCCTATTTAATACTGGACAGTGACGGGGTCATGTTAACCCCTTTGACTCTTGGGCCCATACATTCCATCTGAATTAACAATCGTCCCAGCTGGCCTTGTCAGTTTAAGGAGGGACACTACAGGGTCAACTCAACCCCTGGCCTGCTGCCTGGCAACGGGTTGCCCGAACACGGTGGGCAGAATTGATGAAATTCTGAAAAAAATCTTTCCCTTGGAACCTAGCACAGAGCAGGTTGGGAGACTGCAATTCTTTAGCAAAAATGAAAAAAACTCCAGCTTTAAACAGGCAAATGCTGAAGGTAATGGGATTCCGTGTAAGTTATGAATTTTAAACACTTCTATAAGCTATGTCGTTTACAGCTGGATATGAGCTCTTCCTGATTGAATATGAATGAGGGAGGCTTTGGAGTGCCGCTTTTTGTTTTCTTAAGTTTCCCTCGCTCATCTCCAGCTCATTTCTAGACTCTTTCTCAACTGTGCTGTAAAGCTCTTCTGAGACACAAACAAACCATCAAGCAGGCCGCAGCTATTTCCAGTGGAAGGATAGGCAGGAGAATCCAGGTCAGAGAGGAGGCAAGGGAAGGGAGCTAAGGTTTTAACCTGCCACAGGGATAGCAGCATTGTAGTGATCCTGTTGTGCACAGACCAGGGTCATTACCTGTTACGTCATGTGACTGGATTGTTCAAAAGTCTAATGACACTTTATTAGGCTGGGACAAGATTCATTTTAAACTGTCTCAAGGGCCTGGGGAACCTCCAGTCATTCGTTAATGTTCTACAATAGATGCCAACTGATCTGTCTGGTAGCAGGATCCCAGAATATTTCTAGTACTGGAGTGTGGTGTGTAGGGTTTTCATTCACCAGTTTGCTACAGGTTATTACTCCTCCATATGACAATGGTAGATAGGGATTTTTTAAAGCTAGGAGAAGATCGTGGGCCCACACAACTGACCATAATGGAAGGTTATGAGCCTCCCCCATCATTTCTCTGATGTGCACTTTCTCCAGCCCATAGAGCAAGCGTCCGTTCCACACGCTGGGACCCTTGCATGTTAGCTGGCTGTGCTCTTACCACACCAGTTTGAAAAGAAGATCAGCTATCGGACATGCCTAAAAAAGCCATCAGAAAAATAATCAAAGAAATGAACTTGTTTAGTGCAGAACTTCCAGTTCAGTTCTATACAAGAAATGCCAGACTACATCCAACATGCAAATCAACCACGTGCGGTGGAAATGCAAGTCCATTTCCCTTCCTCCTTCGCTATAGGCACCAACATCTCAACTCTGCAGCATTCGGCATATTACCAAGAGAGCTGAGGCACCAGGGCAGAACAGGACTGTTTAGCTTTGGTGCTCGGCAGATCACCAGATGCTGCAGCTGGCGTTCTCCCACTTTCTCCAGGAGGATGTAGTTGGGGCGGTAATGGATGTGAAGTGATCACCTATGATACTCTCTGCTCAGAGCTCATTTTGTGAAATGCCGAGCTGCCTTGCCAACTAATTAGAACAAAGCCAGGGTTTCTTCCTTCTCACCCGCCATTTAATAATGCACTTAGATGAAAAATCAATTGGGTAAGGCTTCCTCAGCGACTAACAAGGTTTGAAGACTGTGCTATGTAGCAGACTAAACCCAGCTTACATGAAAAGTAACTGAGGGTAGAAGCCCATGCCATTGAGCCCAGCTATCAGGGCGATGGAATGAAGGGCCTTCCTATCCATTTCCTAGCCCATGAAGCTGCAGGGGCTGTAAGATTCCAGTAGATGCTACCCTTTTCATGCTCAGGTTCTTAGCAGGAATAACACAAGATAGGGTTATGACCACAGAAATGCGGCTATGTCATTGCTACATCCCATTCCCTGCCCTACCTCCCAAGATCTTCAGGTTAACTCTCTTTCTCATTTCGTCATACAACCCCACTCAGATAGCATGATGGCATGTACCCATAAGGATAACCCTTGCTGTTACAACGAGACCTATCTAGAGCCAAAATCAGAGGAGGGTAAAGAAAGCAGGAAATACCAGAGGAAGGTGGAAGAGCCCAACTCACCAATCAGTGAATTCAACGAGGAGTAGGAGCTAACTCTTCTCATCTTGTCGATGGTCTCAAATGACAGGATATACTCTTCATTCTCAGGGCTGCCCAAGGTGCTGCTAGCACTGCTGCTGGTGCTGAGATTCCCAGGAGAAAACGCAACACAGCTTCCAGCTGCCAAAAGGGAAGTGGGATGACACTGAAACACAAATACTACCAAAAAAACAATTTTTGCTCAAGCATCAGCTGATTGTTATGAACCCTGTGACATTCAACAAGTGAAGAGAAATTCCTCTGGTAAAGCAAATCCACCAAGCCCTCTTTCTGAACAGTGAATATTTAATTAGAGGGTGAGCATCAAGGCTTCAGTAGTGACTCAAGCTGGTGAAAACCACGTGCATCAGAAGGTGCCCTGGTTGGTCTCCGGTAGCTTATAAAGTCAATACTATTGAACAGAGAATTTCAGCCTGTTAGGGTTAAGGGTTGCCCATATGTCCCCTCGGGGCTGGCAGCTAGATACCGTGCGAGAACACTTAGTCAGCTCGAGATGCTTCCACATGAGATTTCATAGCAGGGAAGAACTGGCAAAGGGACAAAATAAAAAAAGGTCTCACGTGAGACAAAAGGTAAGGAAAAATGAAATAATCTTGAAAGCCATCTTACATTCTTCATTTAAGCTGAGGTTCTGCAGAGACTTGTTCAGGTTCCTAGCCGTGGTGACTGCTCGGATGTTCCCATAGGAGCTGACGGAACGAAGTCTCGGAGTACACGGACCATCTCGCACTGGCGTCAAACTCCCACACTCTGTGGGGACAAAGTTTAGCCATTGTACACACCATCACAAGAGCGACCGGGGAGCAGCCTTCCCACAGCAATGTAGTGTGATCAGTGCAAATGATTAAAACAAGTTAAAACCAACTACTGATAAGAAGGGTGCTCAGTCACTGTCAGCTGTCCTTAAACAAAGAGCAAACGATGATAAAGGGCTGCTATCTTTACTCCCCCTGCCCCAATCCTCTCTGCTCATACAAAGGACAAAGACCATAACTACATGTTTCTGGGTCTGTCCTCCTTACATATCCCATAAGCTAAGCAGGGCCAAGCCTTGTCAGTCCCTGAACAAAAGACAATAAGAAAAACAGGGTGCTACAGGTGGTGGTTTTGGGGATTCTTCCCTCCAAGCCAATACCGAACTAATGCCCAAACACGGTGCGGGAGGGGACATCTTCTAGATTCTTAAATCTGAATTGCTGATCGCTTCTGCTCATTAACAATCTGGGAACATTTTTCATAATAAAGGGTTATTTAATCCTGGTTTTCCTGGCCAAATTTCACTTCATGCCCTGACTACCTGCAATTTCAACTGGAAAAGTCATGCTTCATTCCCATTCCTAACAGCACATACGTAATGTTACTGCTGCAGAACAGCTGTCCCATTCCACCCCAGCAATGGGAGCCGTGCTTCCTGAATATCCCACTTAGAAAGTACTTTGGCATCCTTCTGGATGATGAAAAGTGCTATGGAACTATAAGGGATGATTATTTTCTGCAGCAAAAAGGACAAATGGGGGGAAACTAATTCTCTAATATGATTCACTACTTCAGACGAAGAAGTGATTAATTGCTCATTGCAGGAATAGTTCATCTTCTCTTCTGCAAGTTCCTGTCGCAACAGTCTGTTATTCCTGGTGAGTTCCAATTTATTTAATTTCTAAAAAATGAAGGGCCAGCAACAATTTCTCTAGAACCTTCAGTTCCTCAAATGAAGCAAAATAAAAAGGGATGGGAAAAAACAGCACATCAAGCACCGAGGAGCAGATCACCCTTAGACCGATCTCCCCCCCACCCCCCTCTCCTCAATGTAGACCAGGCCTAAGTCTTTTCAGAGGGAAATCTCCCTGAGATGCAGTTCTGCAGTAAAATGCATTACAGTGCCAAAAAGGTGTGAGAGTTGCCCATAGTATCACTAGAACTGGTGCCTGTTGGTCATGCAATCAAATTCCTCAGCTAAGGCTCCCAAGCTCTATAAGGATCAAAACTGCCCCTGGCCATGAGCGGACAAAAGGATGTACCTGTGGTAGCTGGAGAGGGCAGAGGATAATTCTTCTCTTCTTCCATAAATTGCAAGGCAACAGTGCAGAAATTGCTCTCATACTGAACCACTAGGTGACTCAAAGCCACCACCAGCTCCTGGGGATAGAAAGCAGAGAGAAACAGACCTTTGATTACTGTGTGTGTCAGAAACAAACAACTGGCTGCAAGGAACAGACATCACTGAAGGAGGGGGAACAACCTGTCAATAGGCCATTCCAGAATAATTCACAATCTAGAAGAAGGGATACCCAACAATCAAAGCAGAGGGTTCGCTGAAAATGTAGGGATTCTCTTCTGCCAGGAAAAACAGCCTGCTTTAGGTAGAAACTACTGCCTGACAAGGAATTTGCCATTAGAAATGAAGTGCATCAGTCAGATGGACCATTGTCTGCCTGGAACAGAACTTCAGCAAAAATTCAAAGAAGAGTCAGAGGGAACAAGCTCTGATTTAGAATTCCTGTGCTGTGCTTCAATCAAAGGAAAAGGGCTTTTAACAAAGACACGAGTGTAAATCAGGCTTGCTTGCACCAGGGGAGTGCCAATGAGACCACCAGAGTTTGTACAAATTCTACTAGAGTTTGTCAAACTGCAATTTATTAAAGAGGAGGTTACTTATTGAACTAGAGGTTCTTCCAGCTGTGCGGTCCCTATCAGTATTCCACGTACGGATATGCACGTGTGCCACATGCCCGAGTCTGGAAATTCTTTAAAGCAGCGTCTGTTGGCCCATCCATGCGCAGCAGTGCTCCTTGTGCTCCCAACCGAGGGTGTCTGAGGCAGTGTGGGTCAGCGCCTCTCTAGTTGCCTTTCTTACCACAAATCCAACAGGATCCGGCACAGAGGGGACGAGGGGTGGGTGGTGGAATACAGATAGGGACCACACAATTTGAAGAAACTCCAGTTAGAGTAAGTAACCTCCACTTCTTCAAGGGATGGTCCCTGTGTGTATTCCACACGTGGATGATTGGCAAGCAGTGCTCAGCCTGGAGTTGGGTGCAAGGAAGCTGGTTGCAAAGACACTTGCAATACTGCTGATCCCACTGCTGCATCCTCAGCCAAGACATGAACTAGAGCGTAGTGCGTCGCTGACGTATGTATAGAACTCCAGGGGGCCACTCTGCTGATGTCCTGCAGCAGAACGTCTGATAGGTATGCCGTGGAGGCAGCTTGTGCTCACGTGGAGTGAGCTGTGAGACCCCCCGGGGAGGAACATTTTTGTATACGTTATGCAACCAAGTGAAGGAGGATACAATTCCGATTCAGGCCATGCGTTGCTAAGAAGGAACTGGAGAGGTGTCGACCCGCCCTTCCTCTTATACCCTCGGTCGGGAGCACCAGGAGAGCTACGGCGCATGTGCGGGCCAATGGACGTTGCTTTGAAGAATTTCCAGACTCACGCACATGTGTACCCACATGGGGAATATACAGAGGGACTATCACTGGAAGGAGGACATGGCAGCTATAACTTGCTTAGTTCATCCAAAGCATATTCTACAACTGCCTTTTCCAATAGAAACTACTGCAGAGGACAAAATATGCTTTTTGAAGGGCACAAATCTCTACTCAGATGCTCCTCTCCCACGAAAAGCAAGGGGATGGCTCTGTGTCCCTCTGTGAGTATGTCTACACTGCAACATAAGCCCAGGGTTAGTGGGACTTGAGTTAGCTGCCTGTGTTAGGGAACCCTAGGCTTGAATGTCTACATTGTATTTTAACCCTATGTTAAGACTCTTCTAACCCGTGCTCGAACCTAGGGCTCTGGCGTTCACACTGCAGTGTGCAGACCCAAGTCAAAGTAGCCATAACCCAAAGTCCCCTAGCTCTCCCCCACCCCCTGCCCTGCTTTAGCTCTAGGACCATGAGGCACTGTGGGAAAACCTGCCTGCCTGCCCTGCATGTTACCGGGAAGCAGCTTGCTTTGCAAAAGGCTTCATTGGTTTGGTCTCCACTGCAAACCCAGGAGGCTCTCTGACCGTGTGCTTGCAGATTGGTGATCAGAACAGAATGGGTTAATGCAGACCTGCTGCTGCCGTTTGCAAAGTTGGGGTGGCTTCCGTTTTCAATAGAGTGACTGCAGATTGTTGGGATGGAGAGGACTAAGGAAATTGTCCCATGGAATTGTGGAATAATTCCAGCTGACTCCTGGGACCGGATAAAGCGGGGCTATGTCTACACTGCAAAGCAATAGGGTTCAGACCCTCAGTCCCAGCTTAACTTGAGCCCACAGGGTCCTGGGACCCTGGGTTCGAGCAATTGCAGTGTATGTGCAAGTGGGGTTAGGCTCAAGCCAGGGCTCAGGCACGGGCTTGAACTGCAGCGTAGACAGACGCTGTATTTCAGAGATGCTAATCTTCTCTGGTGATGAATGCAACAGAAAGTCCTATAAGTAACGCAGATGGCATCCTTCTAGCGAGAGCTTGCTGTTAGAGCAAAGCCATGCTGAACTCTGAGCAGAAGAGTGCATTATCTTACATTTAAAGCAATGCTAGATTGACAAACCCCAAATAAGCCTGCATACAAAGAAATAAATAAAATCCAGGGTTTTTCGATTGTTCTTCTGATCCGCTTACATTTTCCTGCTCCCCACATCAAAGGCTCCCACAAGGAGAAAAAAAACCCTCAAAACAACGCAGCTTCTCAGATAGGTCATTCGCCAACAAGACTCAGGGTCTTTACTTCCTTTGAGGTAGCTCAGATCTCAAAAACAGGCCGGGTATGGAGCTATACAAGAATCTGTTCTCGTAAAGCTTTTACAATCAGGAATCTTGAATATTTCAGTCCTCAGCCTGCTAACAAGAATGGAGTGGCCTTGCTGAACTGCAGGACAGTGATGTGTAGAACCTGACCTATGCTGATACAGGAGGCTTATTGACAGACCCAGCATGCACATCTCTCTCTACAGCAGTAAGAATATACAAAATCCCCTCTTAACTCTCCCTCCCCCTGCCCAACCCAACAAACCAATGGCAAAGATGGCAGAGTTAGCAAATTCCCTCTACTCTGAGCTAACATGGTGGGGAATAGCCTCTCTTCTGTGAGCATCTTTTTATCATTTAAAAATAAGGCAGAATAAAGCTCCTGTGAAGCCAGCTCTCTGACAAAATTAATGTCCATCTGTCACCTCGAGTGGGGATGAGGGCACTTTTTTATACTTGGTTTGGAGAAGCATTGATTTTTCCTTCACTTCAGTGCAAAGATCTGAAGAAAGCCAGAGCGCTTAGTTTCAGAATGAATTCTTCATAACAAAAGGTCTTTTATTCCCGGCCAGGCTCCCCTCCTCTTTGATTCAGCCTGATATTGTCAAACTGATGTACTGTCACAGAAAGAACAGACCTGGAGTCTTGTACACAGCTCCCTCCTCTCACGTACAAGCTGCCATCCTGCCTACAAGAGGCACATAATGAACTGTGCGAAGGAGCAGGCCTCTCGCTCTTCGTGGCAAAGGCCAAACCACGATTTGTTAACATGTGACTTGCTGTAAGGAGCTGGATTCCTGCTGCCTGTGCTACCCTCACTCTAAACTCAGCTAGAGAGACACCAATAGGCTGCCATGGCCATTGGTGAGCTGTCACCATGAAGAACATTGGAACTTGAGTCCTAAACTTGGCAGGCGAGAAAACAAGGCTTATATTAATCTACCAGGACCCACGCTGGCTAATGTAGGGGTGACGCTGCGGGTTTGATAAGGGACCCCGCTTAATTCTCTTTGGCTCAATGGCTGCAACATAGGAGCCCTAGAGAGGAGGCGGGGAAGCGGACACCAAAACTTAGACCCTCTCTTAGGTATTATGATGTTAGGACCCTTAGAAACACCAGACAGAAAGACCAACTGACTGGCTGGAGAGTTGTGGTCTCTTGCCAACACAACAGTTTGCAGCCTAAATCTCCAAAAGAGAGAGCTACGTATTCCAAAGACTGTGCACACTGAAAAACAGTTACACCAATGAATAAACTGAAGCATAAGATGTTGGTGGAATAAGGCCACAGAATTAACCTCTCATTGCTTGCTCCACACAGCCCTTGTTGTGCAACTAATATTCCAGCTAAGTAAACAGGAAGTTTGGATATGTCTGGAATGATTGAGCAGCTGCTGGCAAGTGAAACCTGCCAGGAACAATTTGGCAGTGTCTGGCAGGTGGGTTCTGCCTGGAACAATCCGGACGCCCAGCAAGCAGTTAACCTGCTTTTGTTGTATAATGGAGGGTCAGAACACGTGAACTTCAAGAGACTACGGAATTACTTCTCAATCAGACTATATTATTCCTCCTTGTGGTTTTTGAAAGCAACAAGGTCTCTTTATTGAATGGAGCTGTCATGTTCTCTCCACTGCACTCCCAGCCCCTCCCTTCTTCCTCCCATAGGGCTGCCATACACTTTATGCTTCCAGTAACAAATTAATATTTAATATTTAATTTAAAACCCAAAGTCCTGTAATGTAAAACTTTGCTATCAAAACAGTAACAAACAGCAGAGCATTACCCGGACAGAACACAGCTCTTGTTTCTAGAGGAAGTCACAAAATCAGACAGAAATCTCAAGAGTCAGGATTCTGGATAAAGACACCAAAGTGCATACTCTTCTTTCCCTGCCCCCATTCCGGCATTGATTTCAAACTCAAAGAGCCAGCATACAAATGAGTTCACTAACCTCTGACAGATTTATTCCTGGTTCAGGCATTGGCTTCAGGGAAGGGGTAGGTGTACTGGTCTCATGGTGCATTGCTAAACAGCAAATATACTGTGGTCTGAAGTAGCCTGGTTTAATATATGGCCTTTTTTATGATTTGGTTATGATGTTATACAATATGGTTTATGTACCATGTACATTTCTGTTTCCAGGGGATTCCTCATGCTGTACAGCAAATGAAATGCCATGCCTATTAAAATCCATTCTTGAGACACCGCAGAGCCGGAGCATTGGAAATGGAATTTCCTGACGTTAAGGGCAGATGGCAAATGGCATTAGTGCTTCATTGTGACAGCCCTGGAACGCCGAATGCTGAAGCGCTCCCAGAGGCGTGTGCCTATGATCTAGTGAGCTGCCAATGGCCAGCACCCCTGTGGCTACTCGGTGTTCCAAATCATGCTCTCCAGGCCTGTTTAACTTTATTGTCTGCAGACTATGGAAAGCAGCACAACCTTACAGTGGCACCTCAGAATTACAAACACCTCGGCAACGGAAGTTGTTCGTAACTCTGAACAAAATGTTAGGGTTGTTCTTTCAAAAGTTTACATCTGAACACTGACTTAATACAGCTTTGAAACTTTATTATGCAGAAGAAAAATGCTGCTTTCCCTTTATATTTTTAGTAGTTTAGTTTAACACAGTACTGAACTGTATTTGTTTTTTGTTTCGTTTTTTTTGTCTCGGCTGCTGCCTGATTGCGTACTTTTGATTCCAAATGAGGTGTGTGGGTGACTGGTCAGTTTGTAACTCTGGTGTTTGTAACTCTGAGATTCAACTATATTCTGCATGCCAGCAGCATAAAGCAAAGAGGAGATTGACATTTACATAAACCTCACAGGAAATGAAACCAGAAAATCATCGACACAAAAGGCCTTGGCATTCCGAAACCCATGACGCACAGAGAGTCCGTACCACCAGCAGAAGCACACGAATAGCTGTAACACAACCATTTGCAGGAACCATTGGGCAGCCAAGTTCCTCATTAGGATCTGGGCAATAACCCTTTCGTAGCTTGTTTCTTAACAGTGCAAGCAGGGATAGGAGAGAGAAATACAAATAGTCAGCAGAAGACTGAACTCTCCATTATTTAAAGGAATTTTTAATTAAGAGATTTGGAGAAATCGATGCCACTCCATTGGGACGGTGGTATCCATTTGTAGATGAAGCAGCTTTTGCTGCCAGAGTCTCACGTATGCTAAAGGAAACTCTTCTCAGCAGTTTCTCTGAGGGCAAGAGATTAAAACAAGGGAAAACCAATGAGAAGAGGTCATCTGGGACCAAGAGAGCAAGTACACTGTGTCATCAATTTCAAAATGCAAAGATTCCATTACAAATGAGAGAGGCGAGTCCAACTGACCCAGGCAATTTTGGTTTTGAGGCCATGTGCGCATGGGGGATTTGAGTATGAGCTATAAAACCAAGGGACAACTCCAATGCAGATGAGAAAGCACACCAGCCTGCTGAAATGACTCCTGATAGAAACTCCTGCTCCACTAACAATGGCCAATCACAACACTGCCGCACAGAGTTTCCTAAAGAATGTGGCAGCTGCATATTTTTCACCCTCTCCCATTCTGACCCCCCAAGCCCCACGCTCCCATTAAAAGTTATCTGTGAAAAGCTTACAGAAAAAATGACAGATGTTTTTAAACAACAAGTGTATTTTACTGTTGGTGGGTCAACTTGACCATTTCTTGGTCTTCCCCCACCTGATCCTAAAACCCACGGGGAACCCTGTGCTTCCTCACTTAGAAGGCCAACTACAGAAAAACGACTCTGCAAAGCTATCATATTTCTACAGCTTTGAGCGTGCAATCATAGTAGTCAACAGACTAAACCAGGGGCGGGCAAACTTTTTGGCCTGAGGGTCGCACTGGGTTTCGTAAATTGTATGGACGGCTGGTTAGGGGAGAGGGTCGTGGTCTGGCCCCCACCTCCTATATGCTCCCACTCCTGCCCAATCCAACCTTCCCTTTTCCCTGATGGCCCCCCTGGAACCTCTGCCCCATCCATACACCCCCACTCCCTGTCCCCTGACTGTCCCCTGCTGCCCCATCCAACCCCCCCTCCTTCCTGACTGTCCCCCTGGAACTCCTGCCCCCATTCAACCCCCTACTCCCCCCCAACCACCCCGCCCCCTATACGCACCCCCGCCCCGAACTCCCCTGCCCTTGATGCAACCCCCCCCCCCTGCTCCCTACCCCCTTACCACACTGCCTGGAGCACCGGTGACTGGCGGCACTACAGCCGCACTGCCCGGCTGGAGTCGGGCCATGCTGCCACCGCCACCACGCAGCACAGAGATTGGGTCAGGCTGGGCTCTGCAGCTGCGCTGCCCCAGGAGTTCACAGCCCTGCCGCCCAGCGCATTGCGCCGGCGGCAGAGCAAGTGAGCTGAGGCTGCGGGGGGACAGCAGGGGAGGGGCCAGGAGCTAGCCTCCCGGGCCAGGAGCTCGGGGGCCGGGCAGGACGGTCCCACGGGCCGGATGTGGCCCACGGGCTGTAGTTTGCTCACCTCTGGGCTAAACAAATTCCCCGGGCAAGTAGCAAAGCCGTAACTAGGCATTTTAGCGCCCAGGGAAGCAAGCATCTTTGGGCCCCCTACCATTTTTTTTCATCGTTTTTCCACTCTCGTGGCTTTGCGCCCTGGGCGGCTGTCCGCTCACCCAGCCCTGGTTACAGCCCTGGCCAGCAGCTATCCCTTTACGGTGCTCTTTTCACTGAGGATAACCATGTTTGTGTGTTGTCCCTGGGCAAGAAGTAGGCATCTATACCAGCTGCGAAAGGACAGAGAGCTTGAACAAATGCTTCCAGATGAATCAAATCCATGAATGCCTAGGAAGAAATCCACTGTACAAAGGGTCTGCTTCCCCAGCAACACACACAATTAACCCTTCTTAGCATTATTGTGAAGGCCACCAACACTAATCCTCCTCGCTTCCTTATGTCCCTCTTGCTGTACCTTTCTAACCACGGGGCTCCCGTCGTTGATGAGCTGTGCCAGCATCATGGCCACGTTGTGATCAATGGTGGTGGAGTGATCGGTCCGCTCAGCTGAGTTGCCCACAAATGTGCCCAGTGCAAAGACTGCAGCACAGCGAACCTGTGAGAGACAAAATTAAAAAATCACCATTGCTTTCCTACCTGGTCCTGGCTTCGATCTTCCCGGTGTAATCTTTTATTCTGCCAGCTCGGATCTCTCCAAAGCCAGGCTACTGTGTTGGGTAAATGGCAGCAGCTGGACAGAAGCCCAAAGACCAGAAAGACAAACAGAGATAGGGGCACTGCCAAGTTTTATCCTGGTGCAATTCTAAATACTCATGTGTGCAGAAGTGTGCATTATTCCCTGGAACGTCCGGTGGCTTTTCCCTTTGGTGATTTTTCAATGGGCACGGTCAAGAACCTTCTGCTTAACAGCATAAAGGTGACTAAGGAATGGCCATTGGGGGCCCTAGGGCCCCTTTACACTAGAGATCTCTAAAGCCTTCAGCTATCTGATATGGGAATATGGAAAGGGAGCAGATGACTTCAAAATGGACAAAGGGTCAGCTACACCCCACCCAGGCCCAGGGTTTGGGATCAAGTGTGGGCCTTGATTCTCTGCCTTGGCAGAGATTGGGAATGCTGTGGAGGCAGCATAATCCGGAGCATGTGCCTCATAACTCAGCAAGGAGCTGATCTGGTTGATTGACAAGATAAGTTGATGGCCTGGACGACACTTCATCTGATCCTTTGCATGACAATTATCTGCAGCTGGGGAAAAACCTGGGAAAAGGGAAAGGAGGCTGTGGGTGCCCAGATCGGGAAGTGTTAAATCACTAAAAGAAGAAAAGCTGAACTTTAATAACTGCCCATTGATATTGCTTTGTATCTCCAAGCTTCCTTCTCCCAGCTGGAATATCATTTCACTGGGGTCTCATAGGGTCTGTCAATCACAGTGTTAGTTGGCACAAGATTCTCTTCTTTCTCGGACAGTATTTTCATAAAGGTGAAACGCATTCCATTAAAATCGCATTTTTTCATCCACCAGGCTGAGAACAGTTCTCAGATTTAGACAAAACGGAGAGAGAACTTGTCAAAATACAGTGAGTTGTGGTAACACAGTTTTAAAGAGCTTCTGACACAGGAGTGAGCAAACAAATGTGGAGCTTGTATAAACCCCGGATTTAAAGTCATCACACTGAAAACCCTCTTTCATGGATTATATAATCCTTTGCATTTATTCTGCTTTTCCTGATCCAGATCTTGCATGGCTTAAGCACCTTTCCTGCAGAAATAATGGAAAGCTATTTTTTTTTAACCAGACACCTATCAATTCATAAGATTTCTTGAAGATCTTGATTTTTAAATTGTTTTGTAGCCCTCACTCAAAATGGCTCCAGCCCCACTGGTATATACGTCTATACTTAAAACATTACCTCTGGGATGGGGTCTGAGAGGAGACTGTAGAGCTTCTCGTGGGCACTGTCTCTCACGCCACACCACCTTGCTGAGTCAAAATTCTGCCAGATACGTCCTAAACAAATCGCCACCCACTGGCGCAGTAGAGGATGCGGATCATTTAACTGCTCCAGGCAGATGGCAATCAAGTTTCCTTGAAGGCAGGCTTCCTAAAACATAGTTCAGTACAATTCATTTAGACAGGCAGCTTCCTCTCTCACCAGTAAACAACAAAATGATTTTGAGAGAGGGGACAGACGCAATGTAGAGAACAGAACTATTCCGTGGTTAGATACTAGTTTTGTTGCAAAATTTTATTGGAGATGCTTTGCACAAGTGCTCTAGGAGGAGTCTGGGGAGGTCAGCTGTGTGCTCTTACAGCCAGCCAAGCAACTGTTAATGTCACAAATGCTTCCTGAATGCAGTAAACTTGCTTTTTTCCTCATTGGCAATACTCCTTGCACCTGTCAGAGCCCCATGATTTATGGCTCATACCACTTCCTTGGCTTTAAACCCCTTCCCAAGATCCACATCACGGCCACCATGCTTGCAGCTGACGAGAACCATGCAGGATTCCTTTAATAATATGTCAGTGTACTGCCTACAGAGGATGCTGTTCAGCGACGTGTGTCCTTAACCCGTATTTCCAGGGGCTGTGCACATACTCCCTCTGTAGCCTGGTCCCACACCCTCTCCCTGCAACTTCCCAGTTCTGTAGTAGGCGCTGATGCACGTCAGTTGGTGACACATCAAAGCAAAGTCACAGTACAGAGACGGGCTCAGGAGAAGCATTGTAAAGATCAAGACGTTGGGACTCACCTGCCCTGTATTGTAGCTGTTGACGATCACAGCCAAAATGAAAGCAGTCATAGTCCTGTGTTCAGCCTTAAAAACAAAACAACCCACAACTAATTTTTATCTTTAAACAGGACAGAGAACAAGCGTAAGCTGCACTGTTTGAAAGGAGAGAGACCACCCTGGCCTTCTTGACTTGTTTGATGTGAATCTCCTGAAACGGTGACAATTCGAGAATCTGAAACTTACAATTGGGTTCTGGAGTTGCTTAATGACAAGTGGCTGGAACAGGCCATGAAACTTGCCCCTCTCCTTCCTCTGAGAACAGGACGCATGGCTGGCCTGCTTGGCTGTGGCTCTATTGCGAGGCTGTGATTTTAATCCGAATTCTAACAGAAAACAGCCTGTCAGGTAGAAAGGAGGGCAGCCAGAGACCCCAGGATTTCTAGAATACTTTCACAGCTTAAAAGATAGAAATGACCTGCTATCCCACATGTCTAGCTGCAGCTCTGAAATGCCTGACTTGGTTATGTCATCAGCTGGCAACACCGCCACTTCATGCTTCATTTTTAAGGGAAATAAACAGACCATTTAAAAGAAATAATTTGCAGCAATCCCATTATATTTTACATGGGGTTGAGTGACTGGGAACTAGTCTGTATTCCATTGCATTTTTCATTTACGTTCAGGATTTAAAAAGCATTAGTGCAGAAAAGGCCAGTGCCCTATTTAGTTCATGTTTGTGACAGCTGTGTGCTTTTATCACTAGAGAAACTGGGGGGGGAGGGGGGAAATAGTCCCTAATGTATACTGCTAGAAGGCTATCCTGTTGTAGGATGATACTAAACAGAATACCTGTAAAGGTAGTTACAGAAGGTACCATGAAATTAGATCGCACTTCAGTCCATTTATCAGAGCACCCACAGTTCCCATTTCAGAGCAGATGAAATGAATATCAAGAAAGGTAAAATAATCTAAGTCTAAATCCTTTTAACGAATTGGCTTTGCAAACTTATTTGGTCTGTAAGTGCTTCTGATGGGGCTCTATATTATCAATTTCCCCTGTGGCTAACTAGGCAGCCCATCCGTGCCATTCCTCAACAGGGCAGTTGGTGTCACCGGGAGTGACATGACGCTGTCCCCACCAATAGCACCAACCACATCATAACAGCAGCATAAAAGCAAAGAGGACCTAAGCAAGTTTTAAATAAGTCTGAAAAAGACTATTTGTCCTTACTGGCATGTAGGGATCTGCCAAGACGGAAAGGAAATATTTGTGACCGTTGTCCTTCACAAGGTCGGCTTGGCATGACTGAAAAACGAGACAGGGAGAAGGAAAAACAATGAGTACAATAACTTGGAGATAACTTCTTGTTGCCTCCAATGATTTATGAATATTTCATGTCTTAATCATTTTTCTCAATCCCAATTTTCATTTGAGAAACAAAAGTAAGAGCAAATTTCCCCGTCAGGACTGCAGCCAAACACTCTTGGGTCTGAAGAGGTGACCAGGGCCTTGTGTTATTTAAAGCAAATGGTTCCACTGCATGTTGGCATCCGAAAGGAATACAAACTGCAAAGTTGCCCTCTGGTTCTTCAGAGCACCCTAGAGAGAGAGGCAGCATTCGACCCCCCTTTGTTCCATGGCATACCTTCACCATGGTAGTTACGAACCACTAAAGAGAAAACAAGAGGAATTTGATGAATCAGATTTCTGACTTTTACAAAACCAAAACCAAAATAAAATTACATATTTCAAAAGTCTCTTATCTAATTCTCCACCTGGTTTGCTGATGGCTGCTGTCCCAGCCAGGGAAGAACAAGAGCTAAATTTCTCTCTGCAGATCAGATGTTTTGGTAACTTCTATGCATCACCCCTTACACATAAAACTAAATATTCATCTGCACGGCCAGTCTAAGTCCTGGACAAATGCCTAGAGGTTCCCAGACATTGATCAGCTCATCATCTCAAAGCACATCATCTTCACAAACTACCTACCCAGACTGGTGTGTTAGTTTTCTGCCTGTTTTTAGTGTTCCTGACTGGCAAACATATCACATGCAGATGTTCTGCAAGCTCTCTCTACACATCTCTTCCCAAACACGCCAAATCTTAACCAGTAATCTCTGATTTTCCCATTCTGTATTTCTAAGGAGCAAAGACGGTTAATAATGACATCCTGTTTGGTGGCTTGGAATTGTGAATAAATGCTCACAAGGAACTATATTGTTCAGATGAAGGCACTGCTCCTGAAAGGTGCAAGAACTAACAATCCTGGAGACTGAAGTTCCCACTCAGCACACTGCATGTTTCCTCTACAGTGACCTGTATCAATGAGTTTCCACTCTGATTGAGAGATGATCTCTGAGGGGTGGGGGACTGTCCATTCTTCTTGGCCTATTCCATCCTTGACCTGGGGCTGGAACACAGTTTTGTAACATGATTTACTCTCATCTACATGGGCAAGACCAAACTAGGTCAGTCTGGACAGGACACTATCATGTTGTAACGTGCTCTCTGGACATGTGACAAAAAATGCTTGGCAGATGAACCCCACCATCTTTCTCACCAGCACAATATGCAGAAATCAGGGATCCTAGGAACATATTACAGGAGAAGCAGGCAGCCTGGATTCAAATACTGATAATCATCACCAGGATCTTCTTCTCAGGGTTCCCTTTTTGCTAGCATGATATCTCAGGCTCCAGGTATGACATATTAAGGTCAAAGTACAAGAATTCATAGCACTAAAGTGACAATTTTGGGTGGAAAACCTGACTTTGCTTTTAACTCCCCCTGTGGCTGCGATTCTGCTGTATATTTCATGCCAGAGACAGTGTCATGTATTTTTAATCAGGAATGGAGGACTATGGAGGAAAACTAATTGTTGAAAGGAGGGGGCTGGAAAGACAAAGATGCAAGAGAATATTTCATTACTGAAGCAACAAAAGATGCGGTTTGCAGCAGACTAAAGAAGAGAGGGAATGAAAATGTCAATTTGCAGCTACCATAGGTGTGCCTGGATTTTGCTGGTAACACTGTGAAAAAGGAGAGCTGGTTTTCTTCTTCCCAACATTTTTAGCTTTCTTCGTATCTTTGCCCCTTAGAAAAACAAAGTCGTCTCAAACCAGTGTGCAGGCAATCAGATGCCAGCTAAGAAAAGACTGCCCGTCTTTCACTGCATCCCAACGTGCTGCCAGCACCAGCCAATCATCTGAGGCCAGAAGGAGGAAAGCAGATCATGTAACTCCAGAATAGCTTTAAACATACACTTTGCTAATATGTTCGCTATGCAGTGCCTGAGAACAATATTAATATTCAGTGTCAATAACGTCTCCCTACTTCACATCTTGTACTTGTGAATAATAAAGGCACATGAACAAAACGTGCTGTAGGGTAAATGGGAAAGGTTAGCACTTGCATACAATAAAAAGATTTCCAGTGATGGGGGAAGGACTAGAGCACAAAAAATGTGTAGCCATCTAAAATTATCCCTGGGGAATACCTATCTGGAGCATTTGTACTGACCACAAGATGCCACTGCTCCTCACAAATCCTGCTAGCAAAGAACATTTAGCTGGCAGTTAAGTATGCCATTTAAAGGGTCAAAGCCCATCCCTTCGAAAATCTCACACTTACTCGCCACGGTCTTTAAACTCTTAGAAACTGAACGGTTTTTTTCTAATGTTGTCTCTTCCCATTTTATGGGCATTGAATTCTTGCTGCATTGTTTTAAGTAGAGATTAAATTAACACAACCATATCTAGTACTTCCTTGTTTTCTACAGAGTTAGTGGTTGTAATGTCAACGATCCCAACAGAGTTATACTTCGCTGGGTAACTTGGATGTCCTTGACAGTCTGGAGGTTCCATCAGAAGAGCAATTTTTTGGGGGTTAATTTTCTCACTGACTGTAGTGTGGATTTTTTAAGTGAGATATTTAAGATTTGGAGGATGCTGCCCAACAAATTATACCAGTTTAACACAGGGCAAACTCTTGGCCTGACCTCCTTTCCAAGGACTCTAACACCAGTTTCCCTGCTATTCATATACTGCAGCATGCCATATAGTTACGTACGCTGTGTAGCACAGTACGTAGATTGGCTGGAAACACTCCAACAAAACTCAGCCCTAGATAGCTAGAGTCATCTCTGAATACTTCACTGCAAATGTCTGCATATATTCAGGATTAAAGCAAATATATTCAGACACTAAAAAGTTTTTAAGAACACTCACAATACACACATATTTTTGCTTAGAAGACAACACTTCTATTACTTCTGATTGCTTTTTCCTGCAACTTGCATGACAAAGGTACAACTCCTTAACCGGGTAGTTACTAATTGAGGGCATCTTCTAATCAAAGACATGGTATATTACACATACACAAAGGCAAGAGAGCAGCACACCCCCACATTCACCATTGCCTGTTTTCACTCAGGCTACTTCTATTGTTTCACTGCTCATGCATGGAGGGAGAAAACCAAAACTATGATAAAAAATTAGCAGCAGAGTCTGCTCTCCAGAGCACAAGGCAAAAAACACTGAGAGGAACTAGAGGCAGGAAAAGAGTCTCAGGTAACTACACCCGACTAGCAAAACCAAACATGATTAAGGAATTAGTTTAACTCTGGCTGCTCAGGTCAATGTAATAATTTCCTGAAAGTGAAGAAAGATGCACATACATGCAAAACTAGATGAAGGAAACAGTGTTGATCAAATCAGAACCAGGAGAAAGCAGGTAGGATAAAAATAGATAATATAAATAATAATAATAAAAAAATCAGATTTTTAAAATTTTGAAGTAATTTTTTTTCTTTTTAAAATAAAGCTATTTAAAATAAATTTTCAAATTCTAAAAACCCATATTAAAGTATAAACTTACTATAATCTATTGAATAATTTAAATTAAACTAAAAAATAATATTAAAGCAGCACCTTTGCTGTTAATATCTTCAAGTAAGTCATACCACTGAACTGGTATAAGTCATTGCTAAGAACCTGTAGCCAGAGTTTATTGAAGGGCTAAACCAGCTTTTGACAGCAGTAGTCTCCTCTGCAGGTACAGAGAGACTATTGTCTTCATTTCAGTTTATTCAATTAGACCAGTTCAATAACTGGTTCAAAGTTGAGAAACTGACTGGGAGTTGAAAAAGCAGTAAAGCTTGTTTTCCTCTACCAATCTACGAATAAGAATTAGATGTGCGAGGATGAGATCTACTAGTTCTAAAATTGTGAAGGACATGGTGACCAGAATCAATCCGTTCAATACACCAACTACAGATAGTTTTAAATGGAAAACATGTTTTGATAAACTTTGTCTTGCTTATGTACCCAGCACACTTAAGATAGTTATATTTAACTAATAAAAATTTTAAAATGCTGTTTTTGTGCCTTTTAACTGAATTCCAAATTCCAGCCAAATACAGCTCGACACAAATCATGAGCAAAAAATTAACCACCTAGTAAATAAGAAATGCATCATTTACCATTTTCTATCATAAAGAATGTAAAGCTGTATGATAAGCTTTATAATTGCTTAAATAAATATGTACAGATAGAGTATATGCACTTTAGCAAAAGAGGTGCCATATTTAGGCTACATTTTAGTTGAAAATCAACATGTTTTAAGAATTTCCAACTAATGAGAATCAACCTTTCTTTAAGAAAAACCACTAAAAAGTACAAATAAAAAACTAGATTAAAATGTATTATTTCAATCCAAGTTTACTGTTTTCTGATTTAAATCATCACTGAAATTGGTGATTTAAATCAATCCACCCTGGAGGAAGCTTCTCTGGGAAAGTGTTTGAAAATAGAAGCCAGGGCTTTTGCCTGGATGGTTGATGTAACACCAGCCCTTGTAAGAAAACAGTTCCAGTTAGAAATGTGGCTTGCCCATTCACGCATACACACTCCTGCTGTACTCTAACACTGTAGCAGTAGTGATTCAGTGCAGTCTAATTAATCCTTCAGTCAACACAATGAAAAACAGCCTTTCATGACTGCCTTCAGCATCTGAGAATACTTTCACTTACATTCTCAGGGCATACCCCTGCAGTTGTCATTTCCATCATAAATCTTATAAAATAACTATCCCCGAAAGCACTACATTCACATAGGAGAGTGCTCTTCACAGCCAAAATACTACACGACACACTGCTGTATCTATCGACTAAGAGCTACATTACCCCTACCCCTCTTATCCCTTTCATTTCTGGATCCTGCAGATATTGGTCTTGCATTACATATTTTCATTTTTATTCTTAGAGAGATGAGGGTGAAAATGTGTGTGTGTGTGTGGGGGGGAAGGGGCGAGATAAAAGTCCTATAAAGTTACAGGGATTTTAATATTTATTGTGGGCATAATCATTACACAGTCTTTTGATCATCTTAATAAGCCAAAGATGTCTCATCAAGCGCATTTAGGCAAGTCTCTGCCCAGTCCAGGCTGGAAGGATGATTCTAGGCTTATTTTTAAAACAGTTCATGAAATCAGTATTTCCTCTGATAAGCAGGACAAACCCTTCACTGGCATGTTTGTTTCCACTGGGTGCGTGCTAATTAAGTTGATTCTACAATATCCCGATTATGTATTGTTCCGGTCTCTGGGGCTGAAGCTGCATGGAGGAGCATGCATCAAAACTAAGCTTTTCAATATGAGTTTTAAGATTAATAATTTTCATTTTCTTTGCCATTCAAAAGCCTCTTAAGATGTTAACTAAAATATATTTATAAAACTAAATATGACAGTGCTCGATCAAGAGAGAAAGAATTCCAACAAATCCAGTAGCATTCCTTATGCTACAAACAAGAGAAAAGATCATAAAAATACACAACCAACATTAAAACAGGAAGACTCCAACTTTAAAAAGCAGTTGATGCAATTTTACGTCAACTAATAACCGCACCTGCAATTAATTGTAGGTGTCAAACCAGGAAACTACATGTATCACTGCACATTTGTAGCTGCAATTAACTAACTGTTCAAATATTTGTACCAAAAAATAGAGTCTTTATTAAGGCCATCTTCAAAAATCATGATCCCAGTTTTAAGCCTTGTCCTGAAGGATGCCAAACAGGTACCAGTGTGTGTCGTGAGAGGGAGAAGTCCAGAATCATGGGCCGTGTAGAAGTAGCCCAGTGTCCTGTCCGTTCTGAACTCTTCAGCACTTCCAAGCCCACCAACGCCAGCTGTCATTGCAGCTCAGAGAACAAGACCAGATTAGATTTAGAGCAACACTGGTAGCTAAACTCTCTAAAGAACTAGTTTTATTCTGTTTCTAGGTTGGCTTTAGAGATGCTGATGATCACCACGTGTTTAAGATGAGTTTGGAGACTGTTCTTGCCCAGGTGGAGGCAAAGCCTGACCAAATGTTCTCAACCAGTTTAGCAAACAGAACATGAGCCCCCAATATGGACTAGGCCACTGTAACAGACATTTACCTACAGCACTTATAGGCTATGCCATGCTTACTGCAGAATGTAGACTACAGGCACTGCACATGTAGCGATACGTCATAGTGACAGGTAGGCTGCGTCCACACTTGTTACTCTGTATGTAGCTACATGCAGCAGCAAAAGGCTCTGGCCGTAGGGAAAGGCTCCGGCAGCAAGGCGCTGCCGGAGCCTTTCCCCGCTGCCTCCCCCATGCCAGAGCCTTTCCCTGCTGGCGGAGCCTTCCATTATGGCAGAGAAAGGGTGACGCAGCGGGGAGGCAGCAGGACACTGGATTGCTAAAAACAGCAGTGTTGATGCAGGTGGCACTGCTTGGGCGTGTAGAGAACTGCGTAGAGTACATACCCTGGGGGTTCAGGTGTACAGCGCACTCTACTCACCTAAGGTATGGCTCACTGTCTACGCTACTACTTAGAGCTGTGCTAGCTGGGCCTGCAGTGTTTGTACTCTACAAGCGGTCATTAAGGGTGGATGTACCCACAGAACGTAGGTCACCCTGACACAAAAAGAAGCATGATTGAAAAATGGAATTTCTTCCAATTAAAGTGAGATTTCAGCATGAATGAGGGATAAACTGAGAGACATTTCACTTCATGCAGATGGGAATAACTTTCTTAATGAGCTGGTGATCACTTGCAAAAAGTCCAGTGAATGGGCAGGTAGCTAAATGAGCCATTTCAAATCAGGCTTGTCACTGCATCAATGGGGATTTCACATTCAGAAATTCTCAGCAGGCAACTCTAATGCACTAGTAACTTCATAGGTGGGAACTCCTACTAAATGAATACATTGGTTTTAAATCCAGCCTCCTGCATTTCATTGTCGATTGTACTGTCTGCCTCCAACTTTAAAGCAATTGGCTAAGGAAGATAACAATAAAGGATGTTTCTGGAAACAAATAAAAAGCAGTAACACTTCAAGATTACTCACACTGTCCACCGCAAGAATTTTGGCCCAGATGAAGACAAGAAGTGGTCTCAGTTCCCGAGCTGAACTCTGAAGCAGCTTCAGCACATAAGGGAAAATGCCAACAGAGAGCGCCTGGGGAGAAAGGTAGAACAGCAAATTACCATAAGTCTCCAAGACCCACCGCAGGAGGAGAGCTGGACAGGTGTCAGGATTGCAGCCTTTACGTAGATGCTACATATTTATGGCACATATGGGAAATCTGGTAGAAATTAATATCATACATTTATAGTAAAGAGGGGACTCCTGTGTAGTTATTTATCTCTGATTTTATTCCTGGATGTCCCCAGATATTTGGCCCACTGAGATGACGAGTTAATTTAACACCAGCTTTTATTCGTTACAGCATGTGATTCTTCACGCCTCATGACGTGCCACTTTCCTCCCTCAGATGGGGCTATTTGCTCCCACAAGTAAACAGATTGCAAAAACTCATTAATTACAGCCCTTCCACTGGAAATCATACATGCCTCCCACACTTACAGAGGCTTTTAAATAAGCAACTTGTACAGTATTCGAGACTAATAGCAGGCAGGAGGACACATAGCTAGTTAAATTGTTTAGCATTTCACCATTACTGAGTGGTTACTGTAGATAGTCTATACAAGTGCAGTGCAAAATAAACCTGAAGGGAAGAATTCTGTCCTCCTACTCCAGCACCTATATGCTACACCAGTGATGTATAAGGGGGCAAGGTGGAAGTCCTCCCTTCACAGGCACTGCACTGGGCTGCCATAGGCCATGCACGGTATAAAGCTAGTGAAGAAGGACCTAGGCACACACTGCTATGGTGAGTCTGGCTTACAATGCAGGCCATAGGAGCACAAGGGAGGCTACAGTAATTTTAAGTCAGCACCATGAATTGCTCATGTTTTGGCTCCTGCAGCAGCTTGCAATCCAGAGACTTTAAAGCCACCTTTGACTCCCCTCCCTCCTAGGGCTATGCCTTCTGTGCTATCAGGGCTGGCTCCAGGCACCAGCCCTCCAAGCATGTGCTTGGGGAGGCACCTGGAGGGGGGTGGCGCTCACCCGGGGAGAGCAGGGCCGTGGCTGGGCTCGCCGCCCTTCCCTGGTGCTCCGGCCGGCCGGGGAGAGCAGGCCCGCGGCCGGGCTCACCGCCCTCCCACCAGCACTCCGGTCAGCTGGGGCCGCCCTCCCCCGGCGCTCTGGCCGGCTAGGGAGAGCGGGCCCGCGGCCGGGCTCACCGCCTGCCTCCCGGCGCTCCGGCTGGTGGGGGAGAGCGGGGCCCCGGCCCGGCTCGCCGCCCTCCCCACAGCGCTCCGGCCGGCCAGGGAGAGCGGGGCCACAGCCGGGTTTGGCGCCCTCCCCTGCCGCGCTCCCCGCAAAAAACGCCAGAGCCGGCCCTGTGTGCTATGCTTCCAGAAGGTGCAGAACAGAATCTGACCTAAGTGGTGTGGGAACAGGTCTGGGAGGAGGATGAAAGAGAAAAATCTGTGAAGGTCCCATCACATCCCTGCTGTCAGAGTTTCACCAGCACCATCTGTTAACAGAAGGCACCTGATATCATTCACATTTGTATTTCAAGTGACACTCCTGTCCCATTCGTATTTATTACCCACACGGTCCTAGGCACTTTCCAAATGCAGAAGGCGGCTGTCTGTGCCCTGGACAGCTCACACGATCTAAAAAGTCCAAATGGATGAAGGACGAGACTAAAGAGATACAGCATACAAGTCAAGTGACCAGGGGGATGATAGACAACTGGCTAGTTCCATGTTTAATTTAGTTTATATGACTGTTTATAAACCATCTCAGCCGTTCTAGCCATTTTTAACTCTTACTTTGTTAATGAAAATATTTTTATATATTAAAAAAATTAATTAACTACCCCCAAACTGCTCCTTGCCCAGTTATAGCTAGTTCAGACCAAGCCCAGCTGTTTGACCTTCTCCCTCAATCCAAGCTGCCATCCTCTCAAGTGCATCTTCCCAGGCATGAAGGTCAGGTGAAACAAATATGTCTGATCCCATAACTTCCTGGAGGTGAACTTGTTTCTTAGCAAAAGGAAATGCTCATGACTGTTACTTGGGTTCAGGGACTTCATTTCATCTGGATAATTAGTTCCACAGGTCTCACATGCCCATTAGATGCTGTCCGTGTCTCCACATGTACTTTTATGCAGAAGCCATCACTATTCATAATCTCAGCTGAAGAGAAGGAGCAAAACATGGACAACGTGGACTAAAGCTGACATGGACTAAATATAAAGGACTCTCAGCAGCTTCCAAATCCTGCTTAAGCTCTGGCAACCTGGTTTATGTTGACCTCAAGGCCACCTGACTGCTGTCAGATACTGATCAGTGCTCCAAACTCAGGGCATATTTTCCACACCCTGCATTCATAAATCATCCTTCAGACCATATTGTCTACACTGAAAAAAATCACTCCCTTTCAAAGGGCCAGTGCAACATTGTACGCACCAAGCTAACAGCCCAGGGACCCAGGTCCAGAAATCTTCCCAACAAGTCAAGAGCTCGCAGCCGATGCACCTGGCTCAGCAGCACCTGCAGAGAGAGGGGGAAAACAAAGATTAGTGCCATGAACGGAAAGCCGTGTAACAGCCAGGCACGTATAACGAGACCTCACAGAGGCTCCACGCTCAGACACAACAGCCTCGTCTAAGGCTTAAGTTTCAAGCCAGTGAATAACGTTGAAAGGCAAGAGAGCTGACTGGCTGGAGCTTGTCCCATCAGCGCTATCTGGGTAACAGTCATCTTCTAATGCAGCAATGCTCCCCTCTGGAAAGTTTTATGCAGACATATGCACATGTATTTTTCTTGGAATGCAGTTTGTTTTCCCAACTCTAGGAAAGTGGGGTTTCTGACGCATGCCATCTGCTCACATCTCTCTCTGGCACAGAAGCAGCGATCCAGCACAGGCCTGCTAGAAGCAGCCATTCGGGCTGTGAAATGTTCTCTCCTGATTTACAGAGGGAAGAAAGGAGACAAAGCAGGAGCAGGATGGCATCCAGTGGAAGTGTTCGGGATGAGCAGTAAGCCCGATCTCCCATTACCCAAACAACTCGGAAGCAGAAATAAGTTTTTGCTTTCCTTGGCAAATGGATGTAAGAGACTAAGGATTTAAGCAAGGGGTCACATTAGTCTTCAATAAAAATCTTATTAAAACAGAATTTGATGCCGATAATGAGAGTTCTACTGGCTTATATTTACAGTGGTGTGAAATATGCACAGATTGAGACCTCCAGACGTGAATCTCTTTACCAGATGTAAGATTTTGGAATGCAATGTTTAATCCTCTGTTTAAAACGAGTAATATCCCCCAGTATAGATCATGGCAGAAGCTCCCTGATTTGGCTCCACAATTTGCCCCCTCATTCCCCCCCATTATTTGGTGGTCTTCCACTTTAAAAGTTAAACAACAGTAACTAATACTGCCTGGGTCATGCTTCATACTGCGGCCCACGAGAGTGACACTAAGGTTCATGCGGAGGGCCAGAAGGAAAGGATGGCATTTGTGTGAGGCTACAGACAGCATACTGACCTTTCACCTCTTAATAATGCTCCAATCCCAATATAGGTCAAAAGAGAAAGGACTTTGGTCATCGCACCCTAGCTGGCATCTGTCGACACCATAAAACCGCTTATAATTTGGCACAATTAGCAGTGTGCTCAGAAGAGGCCTGGCATTAGTATCAGGGAGTGCTGTTCTAGACAGTAGCAGAGATTAGAGGGGGTAGGGCAGGACAGGACAGAGTAAGAGAGGGTGGTGCAGGCTAGGTGTAAGGTGCATTGGCAGAGAAAGCTGAGAGCAGGTAGGCTGTGCATATTAGTCCCTTTCATAAGAATTAAATAAATCCACAAATTCTGTCAAAGACAGGAAAAAAATTAGATGCAATTTTGAAAGGGTTTCTAAATGATCATGCATCTTACTGCTGTTAATATCACAGAGGCATGTATAAAATAAAATATCTCCAAGATTTAATTAAACTTGCAATTCATTATCTGAGAAAAGTATCGGGGTCTCTTTTATGCACTTTCCTGAAGCAAAGCGACACAATGACCTGAAGACAAAAGTGATATGGACACAGGAGCCTTGTGACAATAATGATATGAGCTTAAAAGAAACCAGGAGGAAGATATTGCTGTAAGAACTGCATCTTCATACCAACTGCATAGGGGTAATCTCTCCATTCCCTAAAAGGATACAACATCATTTCTAACCAGAAGAGGGGGGCTGCAGGGGCATTTAGAGGTCTGGATTACAAATCAGTTTGGTTTGTTAGATCCAACAACTACACACAGGACCGGCCCCAGGGTTTTTGCCACCCCAAGCGGCGGGAAAAAAAAAAAAAAAAGCTGCAGTTGCGATCGGCGGCACTCCAGCAGCAGCTCCACCGCGCCGCTTTCTTCTTCGGCAGGAATTCGGCGGCAGGTGCTTCCCTCCAAGAGGGACCCGCTGCCGAATTGCCGCCGAACAGCCCGATGTGCCGCTGTCCCAAGCACCTGCTTGCTGGGTTGGTGCCTGGTGCTGGCCCTGACTACACATAACTCTCAATAGCTGTCCAGCAACAGGGAGCCCTGCTCAAGGTTAGAGGCAGGCAGCATTTTGAAATCTGGAGCACCAAGCTGATAAGGAGGGAAGTGGATCTGAAAAAGCCAAGGAAGCCTGAGCATGCAAGTTGCAGTGCTGCCTAGGCATGGGAGGATAATTGATGGATAATGGGGTCCAGGCGTTAGCATTAAAGCTCCGAGGTAATGCAGGATAGAAGAAATCAGGTCAATCCAGCAGCAGCTGCTGCCATTATTATAGGGCAACACTGCATGAAACAAAAACTTGCTCTGCATCTCCTATTTACCTCCATGGGGCAAGTGTTAATCCTGTCCATCTGCACTCTCACAGCCTGGAAAAGAAGTGCCTCAGCAAGGATTAAGAATCTACTGCTCCGGCTTGTTTCAGACTCTCAGACTGAATGAGCTAACTTTTCTCTTTGTAAAGTTCTCCTCTCGCTTTTCTCTGAATCAGAAATCTGGCTTTGTCAGATCTTCCCCCGAGAGAGCAGTGATTCTAAATGGACTGCAATGTTTATAAGTCAATAAAAGACCATTTACAAAAGGACTGTTTTCCGGTCCTCGGCAGAACCAGGTTTCCCATGTCTGGCACCATGCCTGTGGCACTCACATGCCCGTCTCTCCAGGGATACATTCACAGCAATGTACCTTTTTAGGCCACAGGGGTGCAGTTCAGTAGACATAAGATCTATGTGACACGGCATTCAAGAGGGGGTTGAAACGTGCACCCTTCCCCCTCCCAATTGTTCACTGACACATCACAACTCAAACACCAATCCCCATTTATAAAGCAGCATGTGAACACATTTCCCTCCACACACTGCAATGCTTTAACGTTTACAGTGGTCACGCTGCTCTATCCTAGGCTCACCTTTTGAGATGATGGAAGCATATTCCTGAAGCAGGTGAAATCTCAATACCGCTGCAAGATTAATTACCAGAAGAGCTTCCTAGTGCCAGCTAATTCAGTGGAAGGCAGTGGACATAATGCCAGAGAAGAAACCTGCCGGCTTCCATTGCAGTGACAGAGATAAACAGCACATCTCTTTTTCCAACCGATCTCAGCCTCAGGAGGCTCAGAAAAATGAAGATTTGGTCTCCAAAAGATTGATGGTACTGTCTGTTAGTGGGAAGGCGAGTCTTTTTCCATGATGGGGATGGAAAACAAATGTCCTTGGACATGTGGAAGACTAGGACCCCATTCCTTTGATCTATAGTTTTCTACCTAAGGGAAAAGTGACCAAAGCTGCCTTGATGAGGATTTGCATTTGGGGGTATATGAGCATGCATTTGGGGGTGTAGGTGGGCATTCTGCCTTCGCTCCCCAGGAAACTTGGTTTAAGATGAGACTCTAGGGCTCCCCAGGGTTCGCTCTGAAACTGTATTTTTCTCTTTCTATAGATGAACTCAGACCACCCCAAGCAGATAGGAAGGAGTGCAGAGGAGTAGCAGTGGCCTTCTGAGCCTCATGCCTGTGCTGCTTCCCAATACACCCCAGGTGTGATACTTTGAACCCTTTCCTATACTTGTACCAGACCCTCTTTCCCTGTTGGGGGACAGACACAGGAACCATTCACTCGTCACGTAGACTGCAGCAGCGCCTGCTTTGCAAATGCAGAAAGAAGACAACGTCCCTGCCTCACAGAACTAGCAGGTGTGATGGGAAGGTACGGGAGGAAGCAATACAGCAAATGCACCATTCTGGGAAAAAACTTTGCTGATTCACAGCTACATAGGAGAGGACGAGGGAGCTTGATGCTGTTGAAGTGCTACTAGACGACAGCAAGAATTGATATGCTTCTCTGAAGGTGTAGAGGTGGGGGGACAAAGAGGGAAGACAAATGTGTCTATCAGCAAGGGTCTAGCAAACACACAATCAAGTTCAATTAGTCCTGAATGAACCCACGTAATTTATGTACCCAAACATCATCTGGCTGAGTGCATGGCACTCGGCTGGCAGGGAAAGACATGCACGTAAACACATTCACATGCGTGCCCAGGAGTCTCAGCAGTGCCAGCTAGCTTAGCTCACTACCTGGCCCTTGCCCAGGCGACTCACCTGCAGAACTATTGGCAGTTGTTCTGGCGGGTTCCGGTTCTCCACGCCCATCGTTAGCCACACCTGGAATGCTGTTAGCTGCTCAGCAAAGAATGGGCTGTGCTGTTGGAACGAGAATAGAGAAGTGAATTTTGAGCTGTCCTCTTTATGAGGGTGTGCACCTGTGTGATGTTTGTCTGCCCCTAGACCACGTGAGACCACAGGCTTTGGCATCAATTAACTAGTATGGTGTGTTGTTCCCAACAACTATTCCTTTCAATTAAAGCACATAACTACTAAAAAGGATTTCTCAAACGCCGATCTCGTGCATCCTCACACAGCACAGGAAATATGCCCGACTCCCCTGATATAAACATTTGTTTTAAAGAAGGGCAGGGGAAAAGGAGAAATAAGGTGGGTGAAGAAGATCTCTTGAGTAAAAAGGTTTAGGGAAAATTTGAACATGTTTTTCCACATGCAGAGTAGAGAGAGCAGCAGTTAATTTATCTTCCTGTAGAGGCAGTTCCACTTATTTAATGCATGGCTCTGCCTTTGCCAAGTCCAAGGTGAAAATAATCGAGCAAGAATGAAAAAGATGTGTGCCCCTGTCTCATGCTCCCTGGGCTGCCTTACAGCTCCTCTGAAAAAGGCTGGTGATTCAAAGATGAAGTTTTGGGGCTGTATAGAGGGTTGCTTTTTACAAAAAAAAAAAAAAAAATCCCTTCATTCCCTCACATCCACTGATCCTGGTGGTGATCGGCAGAGTATCTAAAGCTTCAAGTATGCAAACAAGAAGAATCTGAAACAACTACTTATAATAATGAATTCCCTGATTCAGCAGGTAAGAGCTTAGCAATGTAGGGAAATAAGCCGGGAACTGACTTGCGGAGTACTGCAGAATGGAATCCAAGAGGAGATTGGCAGGGGGGAGGGATAGCTCAGTGGTTTGAGCTATTGGCCTGCTAAACCCAGGCTTGTGAGTTCAATCCTTGAGGGGGCCACTTAGAGATCTGGGGCAAAAATCAGTACTTGGTCCTGCTAGTGAAGGCAGGGGGCTGGACTCAATGACCTTTCAAGGTCCCTTCCAGTTCTAGGAGATAGGATATCTCCACTAATTTATAATTTAATTTATTTTTTATTTATAGATGCTATTATAGGAAAAAAGGATGAAAACACTGCTCAGTACTTGGAAAACATTTGAGATAACTGTACACAGGACCAACCTGAATAAAGGAATCTGGAATTAATCACAACTAAAAAATGTAGGGGAGTTTTCTCTAAATCTGAGCTATTCATACATTGCGTTACAAACAATAAGAATGGCTGTGTTCTGATAGAAAACTACTCAAAGAGACCACAGAGTTACAGAGTGCTAACGGAACAACTGCTTTCGAGCATTTGTAGTGAGAACTGTGCTGGTCTCTGTCCCTAGACACAAGGGGAATGGTGTGAAGGATAACCAAAAAAAGAGCAGTGGAAGTGCTAAATACTCCGAGTGGCAGAAAGTGTTACTGTGGTGGTCCTATAAACAGGGTGAGCGCCCAGGCATCCTTATAGATCAACAACAGAAATGCACAGTGTAGTCTCAGTCTGAGATTTGTCATTTTTGTGGCATATTAGACTGAGGTTATTGGTGCCTGTTTTGGAGTGCAATGTGTGTCTGTGTACAGAATATAAAGTGAGAGGCAAAGAGACAATACATTTACACTGACTGCTTCCTGAATGAGGTTAGGAACTATGCATCGCAAAAGGCAAAGAAGCAAATGAGTTAGATAGTCCTAAATTCCTCTCTATAAATCACCTTTCTACCCCATATACCCTTCCTAAAGGGGAATAGATGTGAGAGGCAGTCCACCCTACAATTTCAGACAACTCCTTTGATCTAAGCCTATAATCCTATTGTGTGCTGGGAGTAACCCATCACAACGTGCAGGAGTAGCTCATGGCTGCTGGAGAATCTCATTCAGATCAGATCAGGGCATACTTAGTTTTAGAAAGTGGAGACACCAGAAGTGGCATTTCCTCATTGTAAAGTGCTTTCAGATCTTCAAGTGGAAAATGCTATATAGGGTAAGCACAGGGTATTATCAATTTGTACTTGATAGTTGTGAGTGGGGTAGGCTTAAAGGGCAAGTTCATCTTGGCACTCATGGATTTTCAATACTTTTAATTTCTCTTTGCAGGGGAAATCAGTCATTTGTCTGGGATTTAATTCTAACCCCTGTGGGACCAGGAAGATGTAAAACATTGGCACAAAATGCATTGCCATTTAGGGTGACCAGACAGCAAATGTGAAAAATTAGGTCAGGACTGGGGGGGTAATAGGAGTCTATATAAGATAAAGACCCAAAAATCAGGACTGTCCCTATAAAATTGGGACATCTGGTCACCCTATTGCCATTTAACTCAGCTGTGACACTAAGGGGTTCATGACAACTTGCCAGTCAGCATGGCAGGATCCCCTGCTCTAGATTCTCTTGGAAGAACAATTCCTTTTGCCTTATGTCACGTAAGGCTTGCAATACAAACGGGCTGTGAGAAAGGGCCAGCTATAGGACACAACAGCTTCCAGAATAGAACTCCATTGGGAAAAAGAACCTTCAAAGCACATTCAAGTGTGCATGCGCACACCACTCCAACATGCTTCTTCCCTGTAAGAATGTGTCTAGACTACAGGCTCCTCTCCAGCAGATAACCCCGTTTTTCCAGCTTTGACTAGAGGAGAATACTCAGAAGTCAGTGGCTTATGTTTTTTATAATATGCTTTTGAAACAAAACAGCCCTGAAGAAGAGATTATCAATTACTTTATCCAGGGCTGGACTGGAATCTAAACCCACAGTGGCCAAAAAGGCCAGAATACAAATGGTAGCTCAGTAATCCTCTGACTCTCACTAGAGCATTTGACATCTGAGACACTGATTGCTGTTCCTGCCAGCCCCGTTATGAAACAGACTGATTAACCTTAATAAAACTTCCCCCGCCCTGCATTAAACAACAATTTCTTATAGGATTAGCATTGGCTGGCAGCAGCTAACCTTGTCTGATATACAATGCTTACAATGCTTCCTGCTGGGTATAAAGCAGAGGTTGGAGGGCAGAATGTTTATTTAGAAAACAAGGAATTGATCAAGGATGTTCAGCTGTCTTTCCATTTCAATCATTTGTCAAAGCTTCGCAGTAGAAAGCAAAGCCCCTTCCACCTCCTCCCAAACTGAAAAAATAAGCTTCACCTTCTTTATGTCTGTTTGACAAAGCAACACCCTCCTTCCTCTTGCAAGCTATACAGCCAGCCTTGGCCATATCAGACTTACAACACGGCATTGACTGGAGCTTGGAGGATGGCTTGTTTTCACTTCTGATTGTCTTGCTTAGGTTGTAAAGTGAATAGAGTTTGCTGGCTTCTTACCTAGTCCCTGGTGGATATTTCTCTGTTCTCACCCCTGAAACAGGCCCCCTCTTCACTGTAAGTCAGCTGAACTGGCAGGCAGTTTTCAGATGCCCAAGACTGCCACAGGGGCATATTATGTGCACTATCAGAGCAGTGTCACAGAACTGCAATAGCAGGGGGCAATGACATTTATTGCTATTTTACAATACAGAGTACGTATAGAAAAGGGACGGGAATTAAAGGGTGTGTGAGCATTTACCAGCTTCACTCCCAAAAGAGCCAAAGTGTTTGTGCTGCATTCAGGCACTTGGATACAACTTCAGCCACTAAACCTACTGGGAAAATACAATTTGATAATATGCATGGACAGCAAGGTCATTACTGTAGAAACTCATTTTATTCCACGTGTGTGTGGAAGGCCGAAATCCAAAATACAAGTGTTACTAAAGGTTATACCCCATCCCTGGATACTTAGTATCATTCAAGATCCATATCCTAGGACACATTAAAACTCCTTGCATGGAAGGTTTTAGAGAAAATCATTTATGTTTCAAAGTAAATACCAGTTTCATTTCACTTGCTAAGCTGACTAGTGTTCATTTACATTAATCTATTATGGATTTATGCTATATAGATTTTGAGGTTATATTCTGGAATCTATTCAAACTGGTTGTACAGAAAGTCAAACTACCCGCAATAGGGCTAAGCAAAGATTTCTCTTCTGATTGTTTGTTTCAACTTTAACGGCCATTTAGCTTGCATGGGAATAGCTAGTTTAAAACCACACAAATTTGCATATTATCAGAGTTACTCTCTCTGAACCAGCTCAATCACAAAAGGAGTCTAGCAAATGCAGTACTTTATTCTCATAAATCTACACTGGGCTCTCAGCCAGTCACTGTAATGTATCTGGATGCATTGCAGCTCAGATCCTGCTATACCTACTGAGATACAGAGTTTGCTATATAGCTATATTGCCTCTCTTATAAACTTACATTAGGATCCTAGCCCTAGAAAATGGAAGACAGACTGCAAGGCTTTTTATCTCTGTCTGCAACACTTCAACTCTCATCCTGTTTCTTCTGTCTTGATTACAGCAATCTCCAGGCATGTCTGCACTGCAAGAAAACACTGCAGCTGGTCTAAGTCCTCTGACTTGGTCTCTGGGGCTCGTGCTGCAGGGCTATAAAATTGCAGAGTGGCTGTTTGGGCTTGACCTGGAGCCCAGGCTCTGAGACCCCACGAGTGGGGAGGGTCCCAGAGCCCAGGCAGGAGCCTAAATCCGAATGTCTACACTACAATTTTATAGCCCCAAAACCTGTGCCTCGTGAGCCCAAGTCAGGTGATGTGAGCCAGCCATGGGGGTTTTATTGCAGTGCAGAAATACCGACCTTCTCTCTGGCCTTTCTGACAGCAACCTGCTCCCTCTCAGGTCCAGTCAAACTGCTGCGGAGATAATCTGTGAACGTTACCAAAGGCACCACCATCCCAGTCTGTGAAGCTTACAGTCAAGAGAGACTGACAATACAAAAACACACTGGGAACCTCAGAGCAATGTATTAATTTATCAGCTTCTTCGGATTTGTTTTAAAACATGGATGACAACAATTTATCACTAATCAAAAATTAAATTTATCAATTCATCATCTAAAAATTATGAAACTAGGAGTAGGCAGGGAATGTAGGTAGAACTATTCAAACAATGGGTCTGATTAACAAAATAAGTTATTGGGAAAGGTCATTGAAACAGAGCATGAACAAGTAAAAAACACCTCCATCTGTTTCTGGAAAAGGAGGAGATAGATCAGATAAGAAAGAAAACTGGGGTTAAGAGCAAACAAAAACGTTAGCTGGGAAAGATGTCAGAGTCTCTTACGTTCTTGGATTTGAAAACTGCTATAGGCATGTCAAAACCAAAATAATCCCATATAGGAAACCCATATTTACTTTCCTCCAGTGACTATAATGGAGTTCATCCTCGAGTCTATCCGAACATTACGACCAACCAGACTGTAATAGTCATTATTAAAAGGTTTCCATTCAGGAGGCATCAGAAGAACATCAAGAGAAACCCATCCCATCTATAGGAATATGGGACAAATTTTATGTTAAAACATTCTGGCTCTTCGCTGCTTGAGATAATCGAAAGGGCAGCAACAAATGTAGTGAATCTCATTAATGAGACCACTTTTACTGAGTCACCTCCTGTTCTAAAGAAATGGTGTGAAGTACCCCCAAACTTACCAAGTACAACTTTGCTCTGTATTATTTGAAGACACCTCCATTAAACAATTCATTTTTGCAGGTTTTTACATGGTTATTAAAAATGATTAAATTGTAAAATCACAGTGGTGTGCTGTATTAGTAGAAAGCTCACGTCACTGAGCTTTTTCAAATGTCAGAGGCCAGACCTAGAATCTACAGGTTTCTGCCAGTAAGAATTTCTTCCTCCCCACCAATTTTTAAAACAATGAAAACTGGCATTGAACAGAAGAAACCCTCACCTCAACTTAATTATGACATCTCACTAAGAGAGTTCTAAAGTATATGTGCACATATCACTCCATATGCCTATACGAGCAAGGTCTCTGAATTCAAATGCATTCACTCATTCAGAAATGTTATATGCTAATGAAAGATTTTAAACTGACCCTAAACCTACTCCTTTAAATTAGATGATTGGCAGTTTATGATCTCCCAGGAAATGTAAGCTCCACCCAGTCCTAGTTCCTTGGCTGCAAGAATTCCAGACTTAATAAAAAAGGAGATTTCATGGGCTGGAACATTGACTAATGGACACAGCACATTTCAATGCCTGAGTAACTTACCCGAAATGCAGTTCCTTCCTCTATGATTGTTGGTAATTGGGAAAGGCAAATATCAACTGCGAGGTCCCAAGCTTGCCTGGAGAAACAAGTGAGAGACAGGTCATCCTGGAATATGAGTATACAATACTGGGAGAAGTCTGAACTGCTGATTATTAGAGGATGGACAACTTATAGAGATACCAAACTGGCTTAGTTAATATGTAATAGCTCTTCAATTCTCAGGAGGCCAGTTCGTACTCATGCAAAGCGGTGACAGCAGCCCTTGTCCAGAATCACAACACACCGCACAATCTCAGTAAGCATACTACTTCTATATAAAGACTAAATTCCCTCTAATCTAAAAGGCAGGCACTTATTTGATGTTCTACTTTTCTGCCCATGTGTTTATATGGCACAACAGGTGTATTTTTATAAACTGAAAAAATAACAATCCTGGATTGACTGTAAATTGGAAGGAGGAAGTTCTTACATTACAACTCCACTGTTCAGTGAGACCTGTAGTTAGTTGGCACATTTCTAGCACAATTCAAAGGTAAAAAAACATGGAACTCCCACTGACATTAATGGAGTCTGGCATCTTGTTGCTCATGTGCGACACTGTATGACTGCCACTTAGTACTTCCAGGGCTTGGCAGACACACAACTCTTCATGGAATGTTGATATTAACTATCTACTTAACTAGAAAACGAATCTGTGCCTGCTCTTGTTTTAACTGGAACAGCCACTTTTTAAAGTGAACTTTCATGTTCTCATTATCAAATTCTCATTGCTGTCTTATTAATATCCACCAGCAGGGGACAGCTCCAACATGACCCATAATCCTAAAGCACACACTTCTAAGGTGCCGAGTACATCCTTTCGAAGATTAGCTTCCAGTCTATTAGGCATGCCAATATGCTTCATCAAGAATTACTCCTGTTGACAGGCCCTGCGAGTCACAACTCACTAATACACTGACAGGATCATGATAAAGCTTCTCTTCAAAACTCTAGACTTGGAAATTCTGTACTGTTGAAGGGTGGCCTTATCTGCATTAATCCTACTCTGATCTGGGTTTTGCATGGCTACCTTGTTTAAGGAGATTTGTTGTACACATTTGTGCTGGTGATACGTATACAATGAGCCAAGGAAAAACATAGGGAAATAGTTGAAAGATCTTAGGGATCAGTCTTGTTAAGTTGTACACTGTAACAGAAGTTTTATGGGGGAGGGACTTGGAAATCTACCAGAAGTGACTAATTATCAAGCAACTGCTCAAAAGGCATCCAGTGTTTTTTATGGGTACGCAATAGAAGGGGAATTAATGCCCTTGAAATGAGGCAAGTTACTCGGGCAAGAGGTAAGTCAGCACTGGCCAAACTGCCAGTATACCACCCTTGGCAAAGTGCTGATTTCACAAGTGTTTCATATTTTCATAGAATTTAAGGCCAGAAGGGACCACTAGATCATCTACTCTGACCTCCCGCATATCGAAGGTCATTAAAGTTCACTCAGATATCCCTATATTAATCCCAATTATTTTAGTTAGACTAAAGCATTTCAGTCCTACAGAGACCACATTGTTGTGTGCCACAGGCGGAGAACAGAAGGGGCCAATGCCTGAAACAGCAAGGAATTGATTAGTTGAGACAAACCGAGAGGATCCTAGCAGAGAAAGGCTCCATGCCACAGAGGAAAGTGTAAACCCCCTAAAGTCTTTGCCATTCTAACTTGGGGGAAATTCCCAGGCAACCAGTTTGATCCTGAGAATGTAAGCAAGACACATCAGCCAGATATTTAGGAAAGAGGATTCTCTGTACCACTTCAGAGCACTGATCCATCCCATCTCCAGCTGTGGTCAATCTCTGATGTTTCAGAGAAAGGCACCAACCCAAATACATTTGAAAAATTGTGCCTCAAGGGAAAAATTCCTTCCTGACATCTGCAGGCAACTGGCTGGAGCTCTGAAGCATGGGATTTGATTACAGTTATCTTATTGCAAAGCTTCAAGTCTTACCAGTATGTTAAGGGCAATGTAGGCAGCCATGTTCTTCCAAGGGCCTACGAAGGACAAGGATGAACAGGAAGATTCACAGATTCCAAGGCTAGCTGCCCCAATGAGCATAGGTCATAAAATTTCTCCCAGCAGCTGGATTAAAGCATATATTTTAGCAAGATTTCTAATCTCATTTTAAAGACTTCAAGGAAAGTCAAGTCAACCAATTCCCCTGGTAAACTGTTCCAATGTTTTATCACCCTCACTGCTAGGAAATTACATCTTATTTCAAGGTTGAATTTGTCTAACTTCAGCTTGCACCCACTGGAACTTGTTACACCGTTAATGGTAAGATTGAAAAGCCCCACCCCACCCCACTCAATGTCTTTTTCACATATAATTCCTAGACACAGTGATCAAGTCACCTCTTTGTCTTCCCTTCTATAAACTGAATAAATCAAGCTCCTCACACCCCACACGACAAAAAATAATCTAGCCCCTGGATTATTCTGCTTGATATTCCCCTGTTTATACATCCAAGTATTGCATTAGCCTTTTCACTACAGAACTGCACTGAGAGCTCATGTTGATGTGATTATCTACCTAAGTCACTGCTTTCCAATACACAGTCTCCCATCCTGTAAGTAACCACCTGCATTCTTTGTTCCCAGATGTACTTTCTTGCATATGGCTATATTAACATACATTTTGTTGGATTGTGACCATTGAACCAGGTGATTCAGATCACTAACAGTAACCTGTCCTCCTCATTATTTACTAGACCACCAATAGTTGTGTCATCTGCAAACTTTACCAGCAAAGATTTTATATCATTGTCTAGATTGTTGATAATATAAAATAGCATTGGACGAAGAACCAGTTCCTGTGGGACCCTGACAGAAACAGCTCCGCTCATTGCTATCCCCCCATTAACAACTACATTCCGAGATCTGTCAGCAAAACAGTTTTTAATCCATCTAACGTGTGCCCTGTTAATTCCATATGATTCAAGTTTAATACAAATGTCATGTGGTACTAAGGGCTTGACCACTTGGAGGCAGCGTGTAAATCTACAGCGCACTAAGTCACTGTTTGGCCCTGCTACCATGCACTAAAAGTTCGCTGGGAAATAGCAGCTTGTCAAAGCACACCACGGAACTTTTCATGCATGGCAGACTAGTGTGCTGTAAACTTACATTCCAGTTTGCCACGCACTAAGTGTCCGTGTGGACAAGCACTTAATCAAATGCCTTGGAGAAATCTAAGTATACTATGTCAATACCATTGCCTTTGTCAACAAGACCTGTAATCTTGTTAAATTAACAGGTCTGTTTGACAAGACCTACCTGCAGTGAAACCATGCTGACTGGCATTCATTGTATTTTTAGCCACTAATGCTTTGTTAAAAGTGTTCCAAATTAATCATTCCATTATTTTACCTGAGATCAACATCAGGTTAGCCAGTCAATAGTTCCTTTGGGATCTCTTTTATCCTTTTGTAAACAAATGTGCAGACCTCTAATTCTTTGCATTTCCCCAGTACTCCAAGATTTCTTAAAAATTAACATTAGCGGTTGGCTCAGAGAGCTCCTCAGCTAGTTCCTTCAAGACTCTTGGGTTTAAGTTACCCGGGGTCTGTTGATTTAAAAAAATTGAATAGTAGCGAATGCTGCCTTGCACCTTCCTTTATTACAGGCGATAAAGTTTCTATTTCATACACAGCATCACATGAAATGGATATACCCTCCTACTTCATTTCAAATACAGAACAGTGATCTCTATTGAACATTTACCAGCTCATCTGATGTTTTGTCACATGGGCTGCTACTCTTCTAGGGAAACATTTTCTGAAGCACCCAAGTTCCATTTTTAAAAATGTTAATGGAACTTATGCTCCAAAGTGCCCAAGTCTCTTCTGAAACATGGGATTGAGGCACTTTTGCAATGTTTATCCTCTCACCCTCTTCAAAACTCATTTAAGACATTTCTCGATTTAGCATTTGAACCCTGTCATTTTAAGATGACAGGCTAGGGACTTAAACTGCTGCACCAACACCAAAGAGTGTTTTATACAGTAACTAATTTATTCACTAGACAGAATTGCTCCTCCTTGGCTCATGGGCATAGCATTAACATCAAGAGGCTAAGCAATTTTTCTTTGTCAAGGAACATTTGCAAACGTAAGACTAGAGGTGATAATCAATAAACTGGATTTTAGTTATCTATTCTAATAACTTCTTAAATCTTAATAATCCCCCTGCACTACCAAGCAGAGATACTACTGGAAGAGCAATTCACTAGGAGAGTCCATTTCATTAGCCAAACCACCAGCTGCTTACAATTAGAAAAATCTACACGTTCAGGATGAAGAAAGAATTTTTTTAAAAAAGACCTTTTTCCCATTGATCCAAAACATGTAATTTGTTTCAATAGCCCCAACCCTGCCATCCTCCTTCACCACGTTCACCTCTCACTTGGCAAAAGGCTACCAATATAATTAAGAGGTAATGGGGAGATAATCAAAACCACTTCAAGGCACAGGCAATAAATGGTTCCCACATGCTCAATAAATGCCCAGGCTGTAGGCAAAATGGTTAGTCAGAGCTGCTGAGGGAAATCTTTAGTCCTGGTTGAGGCAGAAGCAAAGTCAATTATTGTAGTTATTATATATAAGGATTCTTTGACTCCGACCAAAGGATGAGTATTTCTAACTGTAGGGGCTGAAAAGAGTCGGGGAGGCCTCCTTAAGAGAAGGGACTCTGGGCGTACGTCTACACTGCAAGAAAAGACCTGCAGCTGGCCCACAAGGGGTTGGGTCTCAGATCCTGGACTCCAGCCTGAGCCCAAACATCTATACTGCCATTGTTAGCCCTTCAGTCCGAGCCCCATGAACCTGAGCCAGTTGACCCAGGCTCTGAGATTCGGTGCCATGGGTTTTTTTATTGATGTGTAGACGTAGCCTCAGATATTAAGAGAAGCCTACATAGCACCTTTGAGATGAACTATTAAACTCTGGTTTACTAGATGAGGATGAAAAGGATCAGGGGAGGAGAAGCACAACTGTCTGAAATGTGCTGCTTATAAAGGATACTGCATAGGTCATCATTCTGCAGAGGCACAGCACAAAGGGCATGGCTAAACTACAGGCCCTACAGTGGCACAGCTGTGGTACTGCAGCTGTGCCCTATAGCACTGTAGGGTAGATGCTTCCTACAGGGACAGAAGGAGGATTTCTGTCGATGTAGGTAATCCACCTATCGAAGCAGCAGTAGCTAGTCGATGGGAGAATTCATCCGACGACCCATCCTTGTCTAAGATCAGTTTAACTACGGTGTTCGGGGAGTATGAATTTTTCACATCTTTGAGCACCATAGCCAAGTTGATCTGAATTTTAAGTGTAGACCAGGCCTCATATACTGAGCACCTCAAAGTCATTTCAGGTAAGGAGCACTAATACCTCTATAAAATTTGTCCAGAGCAGCCCTGCAGGGTCAGATCTTGAGAGTTTTAAACATGTTATCAGGAAGAACTATAGGGCATTTGAAAAGAGATTTCAGCAGATTAAAGCCAAATCTCTTTTTAGACTTCTAAAAACAGATCATTAAAAATCAATGCAGCCACATCAGCCAATATTCAATCTTCCTGAAAAGTGAAATCGCCAATATCAAATTTCAATATGACTGCCTTTTGCAGTCTAGAGAGCTACCGATTAACGTTAATTGCTTCATGGACGCACACAATCCAACTACTTACAACACACACACCCCCTCCCAAGAACAGTGTCTTTGCTGAAACTTTAAAAAAATACAAACAATACTGTTCGGACTGAAGCCAGCACTGTATTATTTCCAATTGCCAAAAAGACACCAGCAAGTTATTTTCTAATCGTTTACTTGTGTCTTTGTTTAGAGAATGAACCCACTGTGTAGGTAAAAACATACTTCACTAAAAGGGCATTGGGGAAGTCCAGAAAAAGAACGATAAAAGGACATGGGCGATTAAATGTGGGTGGGGAAACCAGAGCGATTTAGGTTCTACCCAGGGGGAAATAAAGACCATTAAGGAGAAGAGGTAATGACTGAAGTTTTCAGATTACCAAGAGGGAAAGCGAAGGCAGGCAATCTGAATTTTTAGATACACTCTCTGAGTAGGGTGACCAGACGTCCCGATTTTATCGGGACTGTCCCAATATTTCTTTGTTTGTCCCACGTCCCGACTGACGTGCGGTTGGGACACGGGACAAACAAGGAAATGCTCCAGAGCCCAGAAGTGCTCGTGCCCCTCCCGCCCCCTCCTCCCCCAGTTGGCTCCCTCCCCGAATTCCCGCCTCTTCCCCAGGCTCACCATTCCTTCTCCCTCCACAAGCTCTGGAGGGAGGCCCGGGAGACGAAGGGGAAGCGCGGGGCCGGGGTGAGTGAGAGTCCGGCCTGGCCCCGAGCAGGCAGGACTCAGTCGGGCGGTAGGGAGAGGAGGAGGGAGGGGGGCGGCCTGCAGGGCCAGGCGGTGGCTGTTCTCCCCCCCCGGGCAGTGGGACTCGGGAAAAAGGGGGGAAAAGCATAATACTGAGCTCTTACTCAACCATTTTTGTTCCTAACACAGTAAAAACTAATCTTCAAAAGCACTTTGTAAACAGAAATCCCCATAAGAAGCCTGGGAAGGAAGGAAGTGTTATCCTGGGTTGGCTCTCGTGAATCACTTCTAGAAGGGAATGGACCCCTTCCCTGTCCCCCTGCTGTTCTCCAATTTATTTCCTGTTTGTGTGCTGAGGTGTAAGATTAGTTAACTTAAGAACATAAGAACGGCCATACCGTGTCAGACCAAAGGTCCATCTAGCCCAGTATCCTGTCTACCGACAGTGGCCAATGCCAGGTGCCCCAGAGGGAGTGAACCTAACAGACAATGATCAAGTGATCTCTCTCCTGCCATCCATCTCCACCTTTTGAGAAACAGAGGCTAGGGACACCCTTCCTTACCCATCCTGGCTAATAGCCATTAATGGACTTAACCTCCATGAATTTATCTAGTTCTCTTTTAAACCCTGTTATAGTCCTAGCCTTCACAATCTCCTCAGGCAAGGAGTTCCACAGGTTGACTGTGCGCTGTGTGAAAAAGAACTTCCTTTTATTTGTTTTAAACCTGCTGCCCACTAATTTCATTTGGTGGCTCCTAGTTCTTATATGATGGGAACAAGTAAATAACTTTTCCTTATTCACTTTCTCCACATCACTCATGATTTTATATACCTCTATCATATCCCCCCTTAGTCTTCTCTTTGAGGAAAACAGCATGACTCTACATCAAAAAATAAACAAGAAAGGACGCCCTGGATTCTGTTATTAACTCTCCCCTCCCTTGAGGGAAGTGCTCATGTATTTTAACTTTAATTTTGTTTAAAAATGTATTATAACCTTTTAAATAATTTATCCTGATCTCGTCCAACTGCCTTTAGTTTGTGTTTTCTGAGGTGCTCCAAAGTTTGGGCTTTTAAGCGGGGAATGGAAAGCACAGAGCATCTAGCTTTGCTTAAAGACCATTTTATTATGTGAGATAAAATGTTCCATGTTGGAAGCTCACGGTAATACTTTAACATAAATAAAACATAGTTACAGAGACCGACCCTCAGTATTTCTTCACCCACATGTACTGCAGTAGTTTGCAGATCATGAAGGCAGAACTTATTACATTTAACTTTAATTTTCTGGGCTGAGTCAGTGTCCCTGATGCTTTTAATCCTCACATCTCATTTTTGGTAAAGAATTACTGAGGTCTCTTATGCTTGTGTTCTCTCTGTGTGGAAACAGCTGGTATTAGACTGCATTCCACCACAGGGGGAAAAAAAGCACTGGGCTCCTTCATTTTGGAAACGAAGTTGATGATTTTCAGGGGAGCTGCTAAAGGCATCTGAGTTTCAGCCATCTGTGCTCTGGGGACTAACACAAATATACTTGATTGAATTCTACATTTCTGACACTGAAACATTTCAGTCTGTACGAACTACGTTGAACATGTTATTCCCATGTTTGGTTTTTTTGCAGCTACAACTCAGTAGCATAGAATCATAGAATCACAGAATATCAGGGTTGGAAGGGACCTCAGGTGGTCATCTAGTCCAACCCCCTGCTCAAAGTAGTACCAATCCCCAACTCCCTAAATGGCCCCCTCAAAGATTGAACTCACAACCCTGGGTTTAGCAGGCCAATGCTCAAACCACTGAGCTATCCCCATGTCCCGTTTGACTGATTTTTCAAATATCAGTCTGAAGCCAGCAGCTCCACAGTGATACTGCAGACACATGGAGCCTGCTCTAGGGAAGGCAAGAGGGAAGCACTCAGACATACATATTTTTAAAAACATTTAGAGCTATAAAATCTTTAAGTATTTCAATGCTCATGAAAAGGAGGGTCTGATAGTGCTAGTTAGTGGCAGAAGTGGGCAACTTTCCTCTTGTTAGTCAATGAATCTCAATCCTGACCTCAACCCATGCCCTACTATAGCAACTCTGGACCTTTCCTGATCAAACTAGGTGGGTGCCTTTCTGATAGGTACTAGAGACTCTAACGATGAGGTGGAGACCAAAATCCTCATGTTTCCGATTGAAACAGGAACCCACCCAAGCCTATAAAAGGCTAACACAGAGTAGCCAAATGCTCCCCTAAATCTTTCAGTCATTTTGCTCTTGCTGAGATGTTAAGACTTTTCTATGTTTCTAAAAGAAGAGTCCTTTTTAAATCCACCAGGGAAGAAAATTGCAGACTTGAACCTTTTTTGCAATACTTCCCACAATGTCCAAAGACTCAAGAATCTCCCTCCTCACCTGTTATTGGGATGTTACATTATGGTTTTCTTTTCAGCTAGAATTTCATGCTTGGTATATTTACTGTAGCAATATTTCTATTATTATTATAAACACATCTCTGTCACAGCATAATAAAGGTGCCTTGTTTTTAATACATGGCCTACATTACACATTAGGAAAAGTCTGTCAATTTACTTAGTTACCATCATTACAATTCTCTACTGGTGATCACAATGTATAAACTACAATCCATGGACATGGAGACCCACGTGTAGGCAGGACAAAAATGTTTCTTCCCCCTTCATACACCACAGACAAATACATCTAGGCTTTGAATTGGACAGTCCCTCAATGAATATTACTATTACTTGTACCACAGTAGTGCCAACAGGACTCACCTAAGATCAGTGTCCCATTGTGCTTGGCATTGTACAAACAGTAAGAGAAAGTCTCTGCCCTGAAGAGCTTACAGTTTAAGTAGACAAGAAAGTGGTAATAGAGGCACAGAGAAGTTAAGTCACACATTAAGGGCCACACAGTGGTCAGTAGCAGAGATGGGGGCAGAAGCCAGGTTTCTTGACTATCAAGTTCAGTGCCCTTCTGGGTGCATCCTAATACTGGCTGACTAGTGGACGAAAACTGGCCTCAGAAAACAAGGCTTGCCCTATAGCCCAATCTCCTGGCTAGAAGAAGTGATTTAGAAGTTAGAGAGCACTGGTCTACAGAATAAATTAAGAGAGCTGATTTAACTGGTCACAGAGAATTTACTTCCAGATGACCAAGACAGAAGAGAGAAACACACTTATCTGTAGACACTTCTAATGCCATTGGCAGCCTGCTGACTATTTCCAGAAAAGGGTTAATCTATTCAGGATCCTCAAATGATGTGAAAAGTGAGCATGGTCTAGAGAATACCATCAGGCAGAAGCACAGACAAAGATATACACTAAAATAGAGGGCAAAATGGTCTACGTTTAACTTCTAAAAAGGAACAGCCATAATTATTCATGAGATCAAGTGATGCGCAAGTCAAGTGGACAAACATTTCACAGCATATGCACAGTCCTGCAGTGCACTTGTAGCTGAGCAGGACACCGTCATGATATTTTGTCAACTGCTTTGTGGTTTTCTATCAGCGATGTAACTGCAGCAGAAACAACAAGGCACTGGACCCAGCTCTAGAATGCTAATTGGAAAGACAAAAGGGGGAAACTTGAGCACCGAACTCTGGTTTTTGTAGCCCATTTGGGTTAAAACCGGGAACCTGAAGGAATTACAAGAAGCAGGGGATGCTTTCTGTTCTTTCCACTCTTACACTGACAGTGAGGATGTTTCCAGTAACAGAAGCTGAGTCGCAAGGTGTGGTGCAGGGCATCTTTACTGTACAATTGACCAGTGTTTCCCAGAAAGCGGGGAGGAGCGAACAGCATGTGCAAAGTTCAGAATCCATTCAGTATATTTTACTATAATCAGTGAATCACTAAAATGACTTATGTTTTCTGTGTGGAAGACCGCCCCAGAGAACATCCTAATGATCTCAGCAAGTACACAAGGATAGGAGAGGGTGTGGAGAAAGGGAAGAAAGTATCTGTGACTCAATATTACTCATGCAATGCCAAAGCAGACTCCTTTTTACAGCTTGCTTGTGTATCCTGTATCTCCCTATGCACGACTAACAAACAGAAGAAAATTTGATTGTGTTTTACATATAATTGCTATTTCATACTTCCCTAATGAGATTGTTTCATCATGTTTCTTCACATCTGAAATGCAAGGTAAATTAGAATGCACTTCAGTAGAACTGGCAATATTATAACAATGTAAGTTTTAACAGACAGTTTTCTAAGCAGTGAAGGCATATGGTAAGCCAACTAAGTAGATGGATGAACAGAGTTCGGCATGGATTCCATCTTTATCCAGTGACTGGGTATACAACAAAATGCAGCACAAGCGGTTTCTATGGCGAGGAGGGAGTGGGCCAATCACCCATAATTTCTGGGTGTGGAAGGATGCAGATTAGGTGGGGAGATCAGCATCCCGAGGAAGGATCTGAACTACTCAAGTAGGTGGGGAAGCTAACCAGCACAATACCATGAAGGCTTTAAACTATGAAATCAAGTGTTAGGGCGTAGAGACACACAATACCTGCTTGCCTCAGCATGGATGTGTGGGAATAGCAGAAAGGCCCCATCTCAACACTCCTGTGACAACCAACATAAGCAAAATAACTAGTACTGAGGGCTGGGGGAAGCAGAAAACCTTTAAGTCAGGTCCTTGAGGAACACAGATTGATGGGTTGTAGGACAAAGTGTCTGAGCTCATCATCCATTTACATATTATAGCAGATCCTAGGGGTTTCTTGTTGGCCTCCTGCAGATCAAATCGCTATGAATGACAGCACAGCCAGTACCCACATTCATAAGCATTCAAATTCTGATCTGCTAGGTGCAAAAATCTGTGAGAAGCTCACAGCAGAATGACAACCAGCGTACTCAGCAGTGCACATTTGCTTTCTGTCATCCAATCGGTCTCTATCACTCAGCAATGTAAGTTCGGTTTCTTTCCTCCACCACATTTTCTGGGTTAAATTTCCAACAGCTGCAATGATCTGCTTTAATAAAAAAAAAAAGAAAAGAAGATGACAGGCTTCAGAATACAGCTCTGTGTGAGGTCTAGGGAGACTTGACTATCTAGTGAGTTACAGCACGTGACCGGGAGTCGGGACCGTGTTCTTTTCGTCCAGGCCCTACAGCTGATGTGCTGTGTGATGAAGTCAGTCACTTCTGCTGAGCCTAGTTTACAGGTGGGCTGTGAGGCTTCAAGTCTGTGATGTGCCAAGAGAGCTCTGCTTTTGCTAAATACTAAGTAAAAATGAAAACAACAATAATAGCTCTTATTTAGCACTTTTCATCCACAGATCTCAAAGCACTTTACAAAGGTCAATATCATTATCCCCATTTTACAGATGGGGAAACTGAGGCACAGAAGGTGTGACTTGCCCATGGTCATCCAGTAGGTCAGTGGAAGAGCCAGAAATAGAACGTAGATCTCCTGAGTTCCAGTCCAGCGCTCTATCCACTAGGCCACATTGCCTCACAGAAGGACTCCAGCAAGAAGCCAGAAGGAGCTCAGATAGCTGATGAGCATGGTATAAGTATCTAGAAAGATTTGTTTGTATATCTCTGCCCATATAAAAATCCTGCAAAACCTGTAGCCATACATGCATTGTCCTTCTCAGGAGGTTTCCAGGCTCTGCCTTACCTTTCAGGTGAGGCAACTATTGGATACAGTCATACATGAGCGCTCACTCATTGTTTCGTATGCTACATGTTCTATCCCTTTTGTGCATACAAACAACCTGTTTGCTTTTACACCACACTGACAAGCCAACTTCATTGTGCTATGTACATGACAAATCTTTTTCCTCAAAAGTTCCTCCAATTTAAAAGCATATATGAGCATCTTTGGCTCTAGGTGCCAATGTGCATTTTTCTTAGTCCTTCCATGTTTTTTTATTAATTAAAGCAATGTTTTGTTATCAGTAAACTTCTAATCACTGTCTACTTCTTCCTCCAAATGATTAAAGAATGTATTTAACACTGAGCCCAATATTAAACTATTAACTTCTCTCCAGTTTTAAGAAAAGACATGTAATATGACTTCTGCCACCTCAACCAGTTTTTCCATGACTCTACTCAAACTTTGTTTTCCCCTGTAGTCTGACGGAGGGACTTTATCAAAAGCTTTCTGACTATCCAAGTAAATTAAGCCTATTCAATTACATGTAGCAATTACTTTATTAACTTTTCGGAGATTACAGAGGCATCATTTTCTCTTACAGAAATTGTGTTGGCTAGGTGTAACCTGATGGGGTCAAGCTAAGTTTTGTACAATTCTAGCCTTAATTAGACAGAACTAAGAATTATAAGGAGGGCCTTTGTATTCACTCAGCATTTGTTTATTAGTCAGGAATGCATTTAAAAGGCTTTCCATAATGTGAGTCATTTGCATTTCCATTAATCATCTAAAAAGAAGCAGAGTGCCAGAAAATGAACTCTGTAACAAACCCCACCTCCTTTTACTGTCTATTGTGAAAGTTAAAAGAATTCTTGCTGTAGCCCCAACTATCCCAGTTCTCCCCATTACAATCACAGCTTTATGCCAGCAAAACAGAAAGGTAGCTGATGCTCCATTGTTTCTCTATTTGGGCTGAAATGTTACTTAGCTGAAGTGGAGCTTTTGTATCAGGGAATTATATCAGAATTATATTAATGGGGTACCATACACACAGGGAAGCAATACATTTGGAGATAGGTATTAAGTTGCCACATGCGCTTCCATTTCTGATCCACTGATTTAATCAGGAAAGTGCTGCACAGATTCAGGTGGTAACAACCTTGTGTGACAGCAGCTCTTGAAATCTCCCCAAGGCATCTGTACAAAGCCTTTAAAGCAAGAGGTACCCTGCTAGCAGCGACTTACCACATTGCATGCATATAGGTTGGAGGTAGACGTGGGCTGCTGACAGGGGTACAGTTGTAAGACCTCATAATCCTTTCTGCCAACAGGAAGTTACGAAATAAGCTAGCCACCAGCAGATCCTGCCTGAAGAGCTTCTGGAAGAGATCTGCAGAGAGATAATGTGTGTGACACACAGGTACCTTCAGTGATCTGTAAGAAGCATTTTGTACCAGCAGATACATACACACACGCACAAGAGAGCTGATCAATGAATACTTTCCTCCAACAAAACAAAAACAAAAACCCAGAAAAGCAAAAGCCCAAGACCTCCAGAAATAGTGTTGCTGTCACTTTACACCCACAGAAGGATTAATGGGCACTGAGTTTGCCTGACAAGTGTGACAATAACATCTCTACTGAGAAGTCACACTTAGAGCTGAACGAAGTTTTTTGACTAGTTTCTTCTCTGAAAAATGCAGTTTTGGACGACCAAAACTATTTGTGAATTTGAAATGAATTAGCTGAATAGTTTCAGCCAGAAAAAAAAAAATTCAGGCTAGATTCACAAAACAAAGGAATGGGGGGTGATGGTGGGAGAGCCCACCTTATAACTTTTGGTCCAGTGGTTAAAGGATTCACCTGGGATGTGGAAGACCCAGGTTTGAATTCCAGTTCTGGGGCAAGGTCATGAACTCAGGCCCTACCCCAATTGAGTGCGCTAGCCACCACCAGGTCTCTCTCAATCTCTCCTGTTGAAGCTAATCCACTTTGTATAAATATTCACTGGAGCAGGGATTTGAAGCCAGGTCTCCTCATCCCAGGAGTGTGCCCTAACCACGAGGCTACAGAGTCAATCTCATGCTCTTTCTTTGCCTCAATGACCGTTTAAGTATTTTATGCAAAGCACAATAGTTTCAACAAGAGAGATGCAGAGACACCCACCTCAGAATACCCTATACCTTGGTGGTTAGGGCCCTTGCCTGGGAGGTGAGAGACCTAAGTTAAAGTGAATCTAGCCCTTTACAAATGCCCAGAAACATTTCAGGTTGAATTATACATTTTCTTTGACCCAAAACTAACTTTTTTCATTCGCTTTTTTTTTTTTTTTTTTTTTTTTTTGGCATTTTCTAATTCAGTTTGACCAGGACTGAATTTATTCCCCAATTTTTCAGAATGGCCAGCAAATGAAAATCAATTATTCACCCAGCTCTACACCCACTCTTCCCTCTCTCCACTTAATGAATACTTTCTGCCTTTCTGTTGTTTTTCCCTTTCCCAGGCATGGACTCTTTTTTCTGGTGTCTCACCTCAGCCCATGTTTTCTCTCTCTCTTTTATCACCAGACTCTTCTTCCTTGTTTTATTAACCCCCTTATCTAACTTCCCTACCCCTCTACTCTGAGCAGCCAGCACTTGTTCCTGGTGAAAACGTGGACTGTTAACTGCCAGACAGTCCTACCTCGTGGCAGGACATTCCATGCAATGGTGTCTGTGATTGCTGTAAAGATCCAATTCAGCTCTCCCAGAGGCGTTCTCCTGTCATTCAGTCTGCCAGGAATCCTACAAAAGAGACATTTGTATTAAGTATGTTACTATTTAAATAAATAAATATGAATTTAAATATATACATGCATGCACTTAGGCCATACCCAAGGCCACAGGTGTCACCGTACTGTTGCTTTAATTTTATTAAGAGAAGTTGCTTTGTTCCTCCACGAGCACCGCCTCGATTTCCTTGTTTCAGTAGGAACTTCTTCCACGTATCAGTTTACCTCATATTTTGTTCCCTATTCCAGTTTGCTGCTTTTCGCCTTTCCATCACCTGAACTATACCAATTAATGTAGGACTTAAATGACTGAGATTCTGAACGCCTGTAACAACAGCTATGCCTTATACAGCACTAAGGGAATTTGCTAACAAACTTGCCATGTCACTGAATAATGGGGGGGAGGATGAGACAATCGGGGAGGTACTGGAAATTGGAGGTAAGCAAAATGCAGTACTGATCTTCAAAGAAAGGAAAGAAAAATGATCCCAAATATTACCATCCTGTAAATCTAACTCCTTTCCCTAGCTAAATGATGGAACAAATATGAAGAGGATAATGGAATCATAAGCCAAATGGGCTTATCAAGAATACTGCTGGACAAATTTCATTCTATCAAAAAAAGCAGTAATATCTGAATTATCTCAGGAACTGAGATTTTGGATGGAGGACCATGATCAAGAGATGATAAACCATGAGATGAGGGAAATGTATCTTGAGGGGCAGTGCAGGGAGAGGTTCTGTTAGGAACTCCAGAAAGTTTGTTCTTCAGACTACATCTGCTGTCTGGCTTCATTTTATTCACCACCCAATACTTCTGTTGAAGTATTTAATAAAAAATATGATTAATAAAAACTGAGCTCATGTTCCAAATAGCCTCTGGATAAGAACTGCTCAGCGTCCACCGGCACAGAATGATGTTCAGTCAGAAAACACAGCTTTCCAGGCAGTGACAATAATAATAAAGAGCACATTGAGTTGGAAAATGTGGCCCTACTGTTAAAGGTTTATGAGGGTAACAGACTTGCTTCACAACTCCCTGCTGTTGTAAATCAACTAGAAAGATATTGTCTATCCATGATGTAGTAAGACCTAGTGAGATTTTCCTCATTATTCAAGCCACATAACAATTTAAGCACATTGGAGTACGCGTGCCTCTTCTACTGAGATCATTAATGTTCATTTATGAGGGGCATATTTTGCTGTTTCTTACAAGTATACCACATTTTTCCTCCCACTAAGTTCTTTGAAAATTTGCCTCATGTGAATATGATGCACATCTGTCTATATATTTCTTATGATCCAACGCTATAGCCTTCAGGTGCCACCACCCAACTATCTGAAAAATACATCAGGTAAATATTTAAACTCACTAGGTGGCTTCTTATTCCAACAGAAGGTGTTTCTCTAAGCCAAAGGCTTTCTGATGAACAGGTCAGCATTCCTGGAAAGCAATAATGGTACCCACTGGACCATCAAGATCTGCACTACTGTGAAAAATTTTAATACATGTATTGCACAAGGACTTGAGTGTGAAAGAGACACTCTCTTCATCACACTCAGAGTTACAGAGCAGGAAGAGATTTTCAAATAGTTTTCATCTGAAAAAACTTCTCCCTCTCAAGATTTTCAGACACAGTCACCTTGAGAAGCTCCTTCTAGCCAATAAACCATCATCAAACTGCTGCTGAAAGCATGCATTTTGGAGCCCTAGAGTAACACAGAAAACCACACCACAAGCTGAGGCAATGACTTTTACCGCCACTTTGGCTGCATTTGAGCTCTGCGGTCTTTCAGGAGTCATTCTGCCTGTTCCACTTAAGCCAAATCTAGACGTTTAGGGTACAGATTATCTCAAGGTGCAATGCACAGCCACCTGAATCCTCCTAGCCGTAACTTTCAAAGTAAAATCTTCTGTCCATGATGTTTAATATTCTTTGAAGAGAACCAAGTCCCTTTCACTAAAGGGTCGGGGCATTGCTAATATAATATGGCGGGAGATGATCAAACAGCAGCTATTACCACTGCAGCTGCAAGCTGCTCTCTGGCCTATGTGAGTTGGTGGCATCAGTCCACTTGGTTAACATTCACATCCTCCGGTTCTCCAGCTTTGGGATATGAAGTTCAGTCTCACCTCCATGAACAGGACGATCTTGTCAGCAACACACACAGGGAGTCTACATCACAGTGTCACATTAAAAATGCTGAGGAACCAAATTTTCAACTTTATTTTATTTTTCAAAGGAGAAAAAAGAACACTGAATGACTCCTAGCATGGTAGCCTTCTAAACAGTGATCTATTGCCGACACTTCTCCTGTCTTGGGAGACTCAGGGAAACTGCAATACCAGGGATTCTCAAAGTTCAGTGTTTGGGGTGTAAGAAATCAATTCAAATCTATTCAAATACTGAAATATTTACACACTGACTTTCTCTCAAGCAAGTAAATCTTAGCGCAGGGTAAATTTAGTAATTGACAAAGCAGCCCATGATTCCAAAGTTCGTTTGCAGGAGATTGTAGCACATGGAATGTGTATTCTACAAATGCAATGCTGAATTTAGTGTACATTCTTTTTTAAGTCTGTTCCCCCAGAAGTAGAGTTTAGTGGTATGGAACCAAAGTATAGCAATAATAGGGCTGAGACAAAATTTTAAACTTTGCATTTGTTACAGTGGAGCCCATGGTTCTAGATATACTTAATATTCCTTCCCTCCTCAGTGAGTTGACAGGACACTGCTTCCAAAAACACCTTTTTGTCTAGATGGGGACCAGCAGCAAATAGGAGCTTCCAAAAAACTAAAATGATTTGTTACCCTTTACCTCAACCCAAGCCACTGGCACCAATGTCCAGGTTTCCTAAGTTTAGGAACTAGTAGCTCTGTTGCTGAAATTTGCAGATGACACAAAGATTGGTGGAGTGGTAAACAATGAGGATAGGGCAATCATTCAGAACAAACCTGGATTGCCTGGTAAGCTGGGACCATTAAAACAATGTGTTGCCGAATGCAAAATCATACACTTAGGATGAAAGAATGCAGGCCATACCTACAGAATGGGGAACCATATCCCAGAAATCACTAACTCTGAACAAGATTAAGAGCTCATAGTGGACAAACAACTGATGCGGTGGCAAAGAGGACTAATGTGATTCTTGGATATATAAAGAAGGGAGTAGTGAAGAGTAGGGAGGTCATTTTGCCTCTGTCTATGGCATTGGTGAGACCAGTACTGGAATACTGTGTCCAGTTCTGCTGTGAAGATTTTAAAAAGGATGTCGAAAAGTTGGAAAGGATGCACAGAAAAAATCACAATTTAAGTGATTAAAGGGCTGGAAAAAATCTCTCACAGTGAGTCTTAAAGAGCTCAATCTGTTTAGTTTATCCAAAAAAAAAAAAAAAAAAAGAAAAGAAAAAGTAGCCTGAATGCTGCGTCCAAATACCTTCAAAAGGAGGTACTGAACAGCTCTTTAATCTAGCTCAGAAAGGGATAACAAGAATCAATGGTTGAAAGTTAAAGCCAGAGAAATTCAAATTAGTAATACATTTTTTAAGCTTTGAGGATGATTAACTACCAGGGAAGTAGGGAATTTTCGATTTCTTCATGTTTTCAAATCAAGACTGGCTACTGATCGAGATGCAGGTTTTAATCGGAAAGCTTTCTCAGTGAGCCAGATGTAGCTGTTCTCTGGTGGATACCAGTCAATGAAAACTGGCCCAGTGTGGGATAGCACTACCCCAGTGGGTGTTTTACGTTTAGAGGAAAGGGAGCGTTCAGGCCTTCTCTCCACAACAACAAACAGAATCTCATCATTTCCAGACTCAGCCCTTGGACAACACGACCTCCTGTTGCAGAGTTATCCAAACCTATCCCATCCATGGACTGAACTGACAAGACGTTAAGAGTTTGAGAGCTGCACTTAACGTGCAGAATACACTGCAGCCACTGATCTTTAATATGGAAGTGTGGCCCACAGAAAGCACAGGTTCCCGCATACAAAGCTCCACGTGCGATCCAAATGACCAGACCACAATGCATGCTAGGGAGGACGCAAGTCTCCACAGGCTGCACTTCTGGGTTAGAGAGGAGTGGGATTGGGCTGTTACTGGATCCACCCATTGTTCCTCCTCATCAAAACACAAAGCCATTCATACCCAATTCCCAACTCTCCCATTAGTGCTGAAACCCTGGCTCGGAGCTAACACAATCTGACACTGTCCCAGCTAAGCTCCTCTCTATTAAGAAAGTATCAACAGTTATGATAAGCAGACTTCAAAAATGTGCAACCAGCCCAGTAAGATGTGTGAATGGTGAGGTAACAATCTAGCTTTACTTCATTAAAGTAAAATGTGCCACAATGAATCTTTCTGGCATGTAATAAAAAGGCAGATGGAGGAAAACCTTGGCGCTTTTCAGCTTAAAGTGATACAGCCAAGTGCTTTCCTTTTCTATATAAATCTCTGTATAGACAGTATCATACTATTACAGCACAGTAATCACTGCAACCACCCCTGGAAGGGATCACTTAGACATCACACACAGATACTCTTTAGTCTTTAACATTTTTTTTAATCTCAGTTGTTTGTAAAACTATCTTAAAAGCTTTAAAACAAATGTTTTATCCCTAGCAATTACATCCGGCCATTTAGCAAACAATAATGTTCCTCCTATTTTGTGTAAGGAATATTTTTTGCCACGTTACAGATAAGACATTCTAAACACAAATGAATATTCAATCCAAGCAAATACAATATTCCAGAGGTGGCCAAATTTACTGACCCGCCGAGATTATATGATAATCTTCAGAAGTTTGAGAGCCACAAGACATGCACAACCTTTACACATGCATTTTAAAAAATATTAACATCCTAATTACTGTATTTTGGCTAATTACCGCTAGAGCTAGAGATCTTGTGGGTCTCCATCCTGGTCATAAGTCTTTGGAAATCTGGTTGATATGCTGTCAAGGCAGTACAGAGGACCTTGGTCAGATGTTGATTTGTAAGGACTGCACAATGTTTCAATTTTACAAACTTCATCACAGAATACAGCGAGTCACACAGTATGTTGTGCTAAAATTGAAATGAGTTGCACACTAGTCTTCTTGGGTATGTCTTCACTACCCTCCGAATCAGTGGGCAGCGATCGATCCAGCAGGGGTCGATTTAGCGCATCTAGTCTAGACATGATAAATCGATCCCCGAGCCCTCTCCCGTCAACTCCTGTACTCCAGCTCGGTGAGAGGCGCAGGCAGAGTCGACGGGGGCGCGGCAGCAGTCAACTCACTGAAGTGAAGACACTGCGGTAAGTCGATCTAAGTACGTCGAATTCTAATAGTTCCACTTCTACAGCAGATGTTTCTGTAACCACGGTTTTGGGAATTGAACAGCCGTCATTGATCACATCAAGCATGAATGGGTTTACAAGAAAGGCGAAGCAGGATCTCAGCTTCTGCAAGTTTTCAAACCTGGCCTGAAAGTCATCAAGCAGTCCTTGTAATTTACCTCTGTATTCCTCAAGTTTTGTGATCTTCTACTTTGATTTCAGGGAATATGTTTATCCTACTCTTGAGATGGGGAAAGTGGTTGAAGTCTCTTGACACTATGTCTCTTTGCAGAAGCTTTAACTTACTCTGGAAGCTGAAGACTGAGTGAGGACAGAAATAATCTTATCCTTCCCTTGGAATGCCAAGTTGAGAGTTTGTAGATGCTACATAATAACAGTGAAAAACATTGCATCCATTGCTCATCTTTCAGTTGTAGATAGGACTTTTCCTTTTCTTCAAGGAAAGCACTGATAGGCTCCACAAACCTATTTAAGACATTTGTGGTTGATAATCACCTCACAATACAATAGAAAGAGACATTAGGTTTGTCTTCAAGATCCATCAATTCAATGAAATTTTTGTACTCTCGATAAGTCTTCTCATTTGAATGAATTAAATTTACAATTTCTAGGACTACTTTCATAACATTTTCATACTTGAAGCATCTGCCTGTGAGATGGTCATGAAGGATGATGCAATGAGCAGGGAGAAACTCTGGAAATTTGGGATCGCTTTTCAAGAGTCTGATAAGGCCTACTTTTTTCCCCACCATTGCAGGTGCTCCATCCATTGTAACACTGACAAGTTTATCCAGTGGTACAACAGCATTTGTCAATGCTTTGTCAAGTGTGTTCTTTATGTCAACATCACAGGTTGTTTCTTTTAGCGCCACTAAGTCCAACATTTCTTCTTTCACAATTACATCTGCAGAAACATAACGAACAAATCGCTAATTGTGGTTTATCTTGGTTTATCGATAGCTAGGTTGAATGCTAGAGAATTCTTTAGATCGTTTTGCATCTTGCTTGCAACATCGGCACTGATCTGGGAGATCTGCCTCTCCATAGTGTGGCACGAAATTGGAATTTGCTGTATTAGTCGCTGAAATTGTGTGTTGCTTGGATCTAAAATTGCAACCAACTTCTGCAATATTCTTCCTAACAAATTCTCCATCACAATATTGAGATTTAGCACGAGCAATATTCCATGCCATAACAAAACTAGCTTCTGTTGTTGAGTTAGCTTCCTTACTGAACGCAGAAAGTAGTGTCTGTTGACTGTTGAGGCATAATTTTAATGTGGGTAGGTTGTTTTTCCTTAATTCTGATCCAGGAGGGTACTTAAACAAAAAATTATTGTGATTTATTTTGTAGTGATGTTTCAAGTTGTTCACTTTGTAGCGAGAGAGCGATGCATTGCAGATTAGGCACAGGGGGTTGCCACTTTTGCTAGTGAATGCAAAATCTTCCTCCCATTCTGGCTGAAAATTTCGGTTTTCTTCTTCATACTTGCATTTCTTACAGTTTGAACATGTCATTGTCATCTACAAAATTAATGTAAGGTTAACACTTAAATCTAAAACTATTCAAATGCGACTTATGGACAGTAAACACAGCCTGTAGCGTGCAGCATGCAGGGAGATCAGAGCACATGAGGTCTGTACAGCACTACAGTGATCCGATTTCCTGAGCATGTGCAGCTGAAGCCGGAACCTAGGTGTCACCTGCAGAGCTGAAGCCCCCAGCACCAGCTCGCCTCTTCCTACGGAGCTGAAGCCGCAAGCAGCGGAGCCCCTCCTCCTGCGAGACTGAAGCCACGATCGCTGGCTCACCCTGCTGCAGGGTGAAACCCTGAGCCTCCGCCCCTTCCCCCACACACACATGAGGCTGAAGCCGCTTTGGGGTGAAGCCGCCCATCCCCCCACGGGGTGAAGCCCCGAGCTCTGTGAGCTGCAGCTGACCTGTCAAAGAGCCACATGCTGGTTGCACTTTGGCCACACCTGCAATATTCAATGTTAATTTTCCATTGAAATAATGATAACAGTTTAATTGGATTGCAGTATTAGACTCATCTAAAATATTTAGCAAAATTTCACAATGCAGCTATCTAGGTATTTATTTATATGCGCTAATCAGAGAATTGTTTTACCTTAACCTTTTCTGTATGTCAAGAATATTAATAATTTTCATAATCTTATTCTTTATTTTTATATTTAGCAAAAAATCTTGATAGGCCCACCAAGAAGTGCACATGCTTAATCTAAGCAATTGTGTCATTGGTTACTGGAACCTTTGAAAACCCCCTCTTATCCTCTCTCTCTCCTGTATGTCACACCTAAAATTTAGACCCTGATCCTACCAACACAAACATGTTTAACTTTAAGCCTTGACTTCAGTGAGACAATTTATCTGCTTAAAATTAAGCATTTGCAGGTTTAGGGCCTTAGATTGTAAACTCTTTGCGGCAGGGACAATATCCTTCTACGTATTCTGTGAAAATCTAGGGGGCTATAAAATAACTCAAGACAATATCAATCCCATTGAGCCTAGTCTCAAAATAAAAAAACACCACCCAAAACCAGAGAGGAGTCACAAGTCCAGAAAAAACACCCAATATAATAGACAACCAAAAGCAGAACAGAAACCAGCAATAACCCACCCCATCCTGCTACCATTCAAGTGTCTTCAGTATGTTTTTCTATAATAAAATGAATAATTCCTACCTGGTTCACAATCTGTCATTTTAACATAAACAAAACCCACTAAGCTCTCTCTCACTCCTTGAGTTTAGGAACTACATGACTTTTCCAACTCTGCATGATCAGTCTCAATACCTCTTAAAGATTATACATGTATCTTTTAGCATAAAGAAAATCATCCCGGCAAAATTAGCATCCCAAATTGGGCAAACTATCATCACAGATTCCCCTCATCCACCCCAATCACACTTCTGTAACATTCGTTCAGACTTTAAAAGTCTGGAGACAAAACTAAATGATGCAGGTGAATTTATCATTTGCCTGTTACCAGCCATCTTCAGATCATCCACAAAAACATGTGGGAAGGGATCCACAATGTCCAGCGCAGGATTCAGAAGGAGTCTGTCTTCCCTTGTTGTAACTAGGTATTTCTCAAGCTGCTTGAAATTCAAAACTTTAAAAAAAATCTTGGGTTGGTTTGGAATGAGAGGAAAAATATACCTCTCTAGAAATCGTGTTTGTTAACTGCTGCCGCAGAGGGAACACAAGGGCACATAACTTCTTCAGTGAAGGTTCCATAGAAATATACACTTACATTCCAGACAATTCTCAACAATAAAATAGTGAAGTTATATTAGTATAGCTGGAATCCAAAAGTATTCCTTGTTCAGGCTTTTTGGTAGGGCAAATATTGATCCTAAGCTACTTGTCTGTCCCTTTAACTTAATTTTCAAAGCAAGTAGAAAGAACTCACATCAGAGCAGAATTCAGAATACCAAATTTCGGTCCACATGGGAGAGGCAGAGAGATTTCCAAGAACAATTTCACACTTAATTCTCTTTATTAAATGTGAAATGCACAGAGATGTGTATTTTGGCTGGTGTTCTTAGCTGTGAATGACAGGCTGAAATAGGAAGTTGCTGCCTGCAGCCATTCCCTAGAAGCAACCTGAGACTTGAATAATCCAAGCTATTCTCTGGAGAAACAGTATGGGGTTTTACATTTTTTCACTAAAAGGCTAGGCACTGAAAACAATTGCTCGTTAGTAGGGCATATATTGTACTGTGGACATGTTTGCTTTTTAAAAAACAATTTCTGTGATAAGAGTAGGTGTTAGTCCTGAACATTTACAATGTTAGAAACCTTTGTAAGACTATAACCTTTGTAAGGTATTGTGCAAAAGAATGTCTGCCTGTGAAGGGCAGTGCACACTAATGACCAGTGCATGGGATGGGAGTCAAAAATGATCTGGCCCTACTCCCTGTTCTGACACCCTATGTTACCTTGGGTAAATTGTCTCGCCATGTGCCTCAGCTTCCCCATGCATAAAATGGGGAGAAAACTTTTGCCTACCCTCTCCCAGTGTTGTGAAAATTCAGTAAGGTCTGCCAGTGCTTTGGAGATGCACGTGCTATATAAATGTTATGCATTATTATTGGGTGAGAAGGAGAACAGGAGGAAGCAGGGCCTGCTCCAGCTTTTTTGTCGCCCCAAGCAGCGGGGGGGCCGAGGGGGGGGGGAGAAAACCCGATTGAGCTGCCGCTGAAGAGGAAGAGAGGGAGTGAAGGACCCGCCGCTGAAGTGCCGCCGCCGCAGACCCAGACATGCCACCCCGATAATGGACGGAGTGTCGCCCCTTTCTATTGGCCGCCCCAGGCACCTGCTTCCTTTGCTGGTGCCTGGAGCCGGCCCTGGGAAGAAGGCAGGTACATAAGTGCTTAGGCAGTACTCTGAATAATGTCTGTCTGCACACATACCAGGGCCTATAGATTTTAAATTGCAGCTATCAAGCATACATTAGAAGGTATTTGACTGCAGTTATTCTGCATGTTACACAGAGACTCAATTAAGTTTGGAAAAATTAGCAGGATAAATCTTTGCATTAAAAAAATTCAGCAATTCTTCTGTTCCTAGATGAGACGTCCTGATCTCCTGTCCTGTGACAGCAGTAAAGATTAAACTGCTTGTGTTGCCTGGATGACAGGCTGAATGATCTGGGGAAAGGGCTTTTATCTGAATACGATCTGATAACAGTCAATCTCATCTTTGCCTGGGAATCAAATTTTAACTTCAGAGGGGGACTGGAGGAGCAATTCTCAACTCTCAGATGCTTAAACAAAGATCAATTCAATAATAGGGATAATTAATCAGCCAAAAATTGAATACGTCCATCACCAACCAACCTTAGAAACCCAATCAACCTGCACTGAAATTCAGCAGTATCAGCCTGTACCCATTACTTATGGGAGCTGCTGCCTAATGCTACAGAAAAAAATATGGAATAAAAGGTTGGAGGAAAAGTAAAGCATTTCTTATTTCCTTTCTCACAGTTGCATGATAAAATAAAAAACTGATTGCTTACATTAAATAGTCTCATTTCCATCCCATTCAGAAAATAGAGTTAGCTTTTCTTTTGTTTATTTTTGCAGAGTTCCACTGAATACGCAGATTTTCCTTAGACTTGAGTATCTTAATTGTTTTTGCAAAAAGAAGAACAGGAGGACTTGTGGCACCTTAGAGACTAACAAATTTATTAGAGCATAAGCTTTCGTGGACTACAGCCCACTTCTTCTTTTTGCGGATACAGACTAACACGGCTGTTACTCTGAAACTTAATTGTTTTTCAAATAAAGCAATTTGCAGAGATTCTCAGTGTATTTGCTTGCACACTGTGGGACAAGGTCTTTCAAGGTAGTCCTCTGACCATAATATTATACAGGTCTGTCGCATCTTACGCGCATTTAACATGTGCAATTTCAACTTTTCGCGGTCAGAAAAAACAAAAACAAAAAAAAAGAGAAAAACAACAGTTTTAATACTATACCTGTAGTGCGGGCGATTTCGACCGCCTTTGAACTCAATGGGGTTTTGGCTATACGCGGTTTTTGCTTTATGCACTAACCGTGGAACGGAACCCCCGCGTAAGATGAGACAGACCTCTAAATGCTTTTTACCTTTTTGGGTATGTGGCCACTAAAATAAACAAACATGGAATGAGCAGAAGGCAGCAAAGCTCCACAAAGAATTTGTCCCATGTGGGATTTTGCTGCCTTCCTGGTTTCACTTCTCCTGATGTCTTTCATACTATGTTTTGACAATCATTGGAGAGCCCTGGACATCAAGGACCAAGCAGACTTCATTTCTAAATCTAGAAAGAAAGAAAGAAAATTTAAAAGGGGGAGGGAGGCCACACTGCCTCAGCTCTTGGCTGTGATGTAACATATCGACAGTATCCATGCTTCTTCCATCAACTATTCCTAACAGTCACCTTTACAAAGCCCTAAATCACTGCAGTATATTGTGAAAAGTGCGGACCATGAAATGTCAGTCACTGAACTTGTGCCAGGTGCAACTGTCAATGTCCTCAGAAATGTAGCAAAATCCTGTGAATCATTTTAATTACAATGGAAACATTTACTTCAAAGGAAGCCAGGTTTCCCCCCCTCAGTTGGTAAAAGCTTCACCACATTAACTTTACTATTGGACATCTAATGTGTATAAATTTGAGATGCACATTAAACTGTATGGCTTACATGTTAGCACAAAATGTTCTAGTTAATAGTCTCTGATGTGTTCATAAGCAGTGAAAGGGAAAGTTCAAAGTTGGGATGATTATCCAGACCTATGAACTTGCTCCCGGCTAGGTCCTGCCACTAGTATAACTACTGATCCCTCTCCTGCCTATCTTTTAAGATATGGGGATTGTGGTGAGGCAGCAGGTATGGTAGCTCTCTCTGCTGGGCTCCAATCACCAATGCTAATACACCTCTACCCCAATAGAACGCTGTCCTCGGGAGCCAAAAAAATCTTACCGCACTATAGGTGAAACCGCATTATATCGAACTTGCTTTGATCCGTCAGAATGTGCAGCCCCCCTCCCACCCCGGAGCACTGCTTTACCGCGTTATATTCGAATTTGTGTTATATCGGGGTAGAGGTGTATTTACTAGCTCTGGGGCTTTCTTGTTACTTGCGTCTCAAAGAGCATACGTGAGGGGAAGCCCAAAGGGTACACAAGTGCCAGAATCTTGCAGTGTAAGTCATTCAGCTAGAAAGATACATCAGCACTTCAATGGTTAGTTCAATCAAAGGGAGCATTTCTCTCATTACCATACAGCGGCTGATACAGAAAGGACATGAATCTAACTGATTTGGCTAACTCCTGAAACCTCGCCCACCTCCTTGAGACAATCAACAAAAGAGTTAAAGTTCTGACAGCATTTATCCTGGAATGTTCTAAAACTTTGTGTCTTTGTTTTCAGTCCTGCCATCTATCTTTATTAAGCAATGGAATGGTGTTGCCATGAAAACCATCTTGTTGAGTATGATCTTTACTTCGCATACACAATAGGCTTTTGCGTAAACAAGCGCCTGGCTCTTTATCTAACAATGGTGATAAAACTAAGTGCTCCATTTCAATAAGAAATTATTCATTGCCGAAGATAAAACCTTCTGGATCATCATTCTTAAAGACAATCTAAAAGTCTTCCCCACTCCTCAACTCAAGTACTAATGATCCACATTTGTCAGCTAAGTATGATGACGAATTGTCACTACTGTCCTTTGGTTGCCGACATGTTTAAATCTCAAAATATATTTAAAGCCAAATTTTGAGGTCTTCCATTACACTGACTAGAAGGAATTTCGGGGCTGTGAACTGCCCAGCTTTGGTCCAAAGTTTGCCATCTTCAAAAGTGAACTAAGAATTATATTTCCTCCCAAGTCAATATTTCTCTCTCTCCCTTTCCTACACACCTTGGACTGTTTTTATTCGGTGTGTTCATGACTATTTTAGATTGCAGGGTCTTTGGGGCAAGGATCTCATTGCCTTATAGACCAAGCCACACTACTGATGCCATCAATAATATTTCTTTCCCATACACTGAGATATGCACCTTGCTGGGTATTCCCAGGCTGCAAAACAAAACAACCCCAAACCAGTTCTAGCACTGTTTCTTTGACCAGCGTCAACGGAAAATTTTAGAATAGATTACAAAGTCATGCTGTGCAAACTATTTAAAAGAATCATGTTTAGTCTTAGCAACAATTTTATTTAAAAATGGATGAATCCAGTGCCGTTCTTATCAAAACATGAACAGGTCTGATCCTCCTGACGCTTTCAGCTGGAATGAAAGAATGTCATTGCTAATGGCTACTGGGCAAAAGTGGCAACTGGTGGATGGAGTTTGCTTTAAATAGACGAGCAAGAACTTGCTGGACATGCTAACCCTCAGGAAAGAAAAGTGATAAAAGCAATTATCTTTGACTTCAAAAGTAATGGAAGGGAGCTGAGAACAGAGCTTTGTGTTGTGAGAAGAACGGTTTGATTCTGACAACTGTAAAAGGCCCTTCATGGAATTCTAAGGGGAAGTGCAAGTCACATAAAGCCTCATTCTTCCTTACTGACATGTGGCTAATACATACTGGTATCCAAGGAAGCACGCAGCCAGCACCAGGGGAAATGAATTTATACAAAATCAAAGGCTGTTAAAGGGAAGGATGATCACATTCTGAATGCCAAAGTACATGATCAGCTGAGCATACAATAAGAGGAAATTAGTGCTCCAAATGTTTGAAACTGAGCTTGTTACAGTTCCAGGACTGCTATCAAAACGCCATGCAGAAAAGGTGTCTTCATTCCCTTCTCCTACCAGGTTTCTTGGTTTTCTGCTTCTGTTGAATTTTCCCTAATGGAGTGGGAGTGGGGAAGAGAAAGAGAGGGGAAAGGATGAGAGGCTATTTTGAATGTGTTCGGTTTTGTCTTATGTGGAGTGTGTGAATGTCATGCTGATTGACTTCCTGCACTACACCTGCCTTTGTGTAGATTTTTCCCTCACACATCTGCCAATGGGTGCATATCATGTGACCTGGCCACTGTCATCTCAGTCCAGTCCTGGGTCTTTCTTGAGTAGACACTTGCTAATCCCAACAAATAGTGTGTTGGTTTGGGATGTCTAAAAATTACTAAGCATCCCTGACCTACTCATAATTTGAACTGGGATCTCCAGAGATGAAAAACTAAACTACTGTTAACTAACTAATCACACTACTATGCCTCCGTTCCAATCTACTGTTCTAAAGGCAACTCGGACTAATTAAGATTCTCTGGGCATTTGTTATTTTGTTACCTTACAGCATGATTTCTACATTTTCCCCAATTACTCACATTCTTTCTGCTGTGCAGTCTCTTCGGATTTTGTTTTTCCCACTTCATCTCTAAATTAGTTCCTTGTGAATCATTACTCATCTTATCAATGACTGACAGACACTAATGAATTACTGATTTCCAGCCTGTGACACTCCATAATAGTTATAATGGAAACAAAGGTAATTTTAGTACCAAACTTGTTATTTCCAGTAATTTTTGTAAAGTGAATTTTGTGCTGTTGAAAGGTGCTTGATTGTCAGACCCAGAGACTTGAGATCTGTGTTCTCAAAACAGCTACAGAACAGGCAGCAGCAAGGCAAGCTATACAGCTCCTGCCTATGTGACTCAACCCTGATCTGCAGGGACTATATCGAGGGTTTAGAAGACTGTCCATGTCCCACAGATAACATGGTATGTCTGCTAAGATGTGTAACAAAACATTGGTGGCAAGGGAAAATGAATCATGTCAATTGTGATGGGTTTTTTTTTTTTTTACCATGAGTATTTGGTCATTACAAATGATTGTAACCATTAACTCATTTCAGACAAAAAAACTGAACAGCGATCAGATGAGAGGGACTTCTGCTTACTAATTATCTGTACCAGACACCAACAAATAGCCCCGCTGGAAAAAAGCGCTCTACGTCATTCTCAGTCCCCTGCGTTTCCCAGGTTTCCTCACATTCTGTATGTTCCTTTTAAAAATTGTATTACTTAACTCCAGCATTAGTTCCAAAATATGGATTATTTTGGCTCCCTCTCAAAGGATTGATACTATAAATGCACTGTAGAGGCAGCAACGTGCTTATTCATCAGGCTGCTGGGTTAGCCTAGATAATTAGAAATCTGGGCTCTTCAAAGAAGGTGCAGAGTAATTTACTCCTAAACGCATCATCTTAATTAGAAAACAAACTCCTTTCCCAGGTTTAAAGACAGCTAAATTATAAATTACATTATGTACTACTGTCTAGCTAGACTTGTCGTGGGACTATAATAAAAACATGTGTTCTCTATAATTGATATCTTTATCAGATTATGATGAAAAGGTTTTAATGTTTGCTATCCTCAGGAACCTTCATTCAGAACATTTTCAGGAAGGCAGCTCTTCTAAAAAGTATGTTATGGAGATATGAAGAAGGAGCAAGAACTCAGAAAAAACTGTTATAACAAGTACCCCCTACAGCATTGTGAGGAGTTTGAGTGCAATACTGAGAAACGCTTGATTTCTGGTCTCAGCAACAGTAAAAGAAATATACTATGCAGGGTGTAGTGGCCCAGCAAAGGACTAGAAGGCCAAGCAACTGTTTTGCTTTTTGATCTGGGGAGTCATTAGTCATCTGTTTCAGGCAAACTGATTCCTAAACCTGGGTAAAACTAGTAAGCTTACTGGAAAGCAGAGGTTCACCTGCACTGAGCCATAGTTGCCAATGGCTACATAAAATCCGAAGTGGCTAAGAGGTCCAAGAGCAAAACCAACAAGCCTTAGGAAGTTCTTTACAGAGTGGAGTTCTAACACCCACCCCCCATTTTTTCCTTCCACAATATCTCACAAATCTGACCCGTCCCCCACTTATTCCCAATACACTTGTCCACACCCTAGTCACCTCCTGCCTTGACCTCTGCAACAACCTCCTCCATCTCTGACCTCCCTGAAACCAATATGGCTCCTCTCTAGTACATGCAGAATTCCTGGTGCAATCATTTTTCTCATTCAACCGGACCATGAACCTCCCTCCACTGGTTCCCACTAGTCAGTAGTATTGAGTTATAACTTCTCATCCTCACCTCTGGGACCCTTAGGGTGACCAGATGTCCCAATTTTATAGGGACAGTCCTAATATTTGGGGCTTTTTATATATATATATACATATATATATGTAGGCTCCTATTACCCCCCACCCCCCGTCCCGATTTTTCACACTTGCTAACTGGTCACCCTAGGGACCCTGGAGGATTCTACTCTGTACACATCACAGATCTTTTGCATACCTGCTCTGCCAGTGATGCCCAGCTTGATGTCCCATTAATTTTCCTCTCCCATCTCTGAGCTTTTTCCTACAGCAACCTTTATACATGCATTGACTTCCCAATCACAGTTCACCAAACCACTACCCTCACGTACTAAAAACTACTTACTTAATGACACACAGAAGGAATTAATAAATCCAATAATAAATTAGAGATGGAAAATCCATTAGCTTGCTCCTCTATGTTCTACCATTGTTTTCTTTCTTCTAGATCAGGGGTTCTCAAACTTCATTGCACCGCGACCCTCTTCTGACAACAAAAATTATTACACAACCCCAGAAAGGTAATCACATAAAAAAAATCAAGTTAATTTGACAAGATCTATTTTCCATAAACCCATGCTGTTTGGCATGAATTACCCTCCTTTCATTTTTTATTAATCGAGGCACATCTCAACCATTTTATTATTTAGCTCAGGATCAAAGTCAGGCTGATAGGCCTATAATTATGAGCGTAGTCTACCGTGCTTTTCTAAATAATGGAACAACATTAGCTTTCTTCCTGTCCTCTGGAACTTCTCCAACAGTCCAAGACTTATTGAAAAATCAGCATTAACAGTACAGAGAACTCCTTGGACAGTTCTTTTAAAACTCTTGGATGCAAGTTATCCAGACTAGCTGCTATTTACCCTCTTTAGTTACTGTTGAATGGAAAGTACTTTATCACCCTCATATAATATGAATGCATCATGTGGCTTTTTCCCCAAATCCAGAACAGTAATACTTATTGAACACCTCTGCATTTTCTACATTATTATTGACTGTTCCACCATTTCCATCTAGTATTGGACGAATATCATTGTTAGGATTCCTTTTCTTTCTAATATATCTAAGAAACAAGCTGTGGTGCTAGATTCCCGTGCTAAGCAGACAGGCAGGTTTGACAGGATAGCTTTTGCTAATTTATCTGTCACTTGACCAGACGTGAGTTTTTAGCACTGTGGTTAATGAAGTCAGAAAAACTAAGAAATTATTTTGCCACCTCCATTTTTATTTATTTATTTATTTTTCTGCTTCTGTTGTTTAGGTGGGTTACTGCAATCCAGAGCATTTACTAACAGGACCACAGCATAGACAGCTACCAATTTCATGCAATTTCTATACAGCTTGCTGAAACAAATGAATTATTCTAGCTTTAAGTAGTTAGGTTTTAGAATTATTATAAATCTAGTAAAATCAGTAACGTATGTTAACTCTCTCCTGATGTTATGCTTTTATATCATGTGGACTCATAACATCTGTTTGGCCACAATTTTTATATAACGTTGCTCTAGATAATACAGAAAGATTTTAGTGACTGATTATGTCACCAATTTACAGTGCTTAGGATTTCGTTCAGACTAAAGAACAAAGCCAACAAAGTAAACCGCTCCCCCCGTTCCCACAACATCTGCCTGTTTTAATATACTCTGACTTTTCTTATTCCATTGCTTAAAATGCTGCTATTGCAACGGCCATGAAACAGATTCAGGGGGAGAAGTAGAAGATACAAGTGGCCCAGGTGGGTTTAAAATGACACTGGTAAAGAATACAGCATTGTTGTAGTCATGTTTGCCAGACCCAAAGAAGAGTTCTGTGTAAGCTCGACTCTCTCACCAACAGACATTGGTCCAATACAAGATATTACCTCACCCACTGGTAGAGATGTCAGTTTTCTCATTTTCAATTTAGAGTCATACAAGGACTCTTAACCTCACTTGCCTTGAAAACACAAAAAGATGACCGCAATAAGGACATGTGTATGTCACCCAGCCAAATTACACAATAAATCAAGAAACCCATCTTGGCAGCCAGCTTGACAGCTTTGTCAATACGTAGCAGTTTAATGATTAATCCCGTTCCCCTGCCCCTTAATTTATGATTTTACATCTTTGAGAATATTCTGAACCCTTCTGCCCACTGGCTATTTATAAGCAGTATAACGCATAGCTGCCCAGTTACACAGCCTAGATATCCTGCATTTTCAACTTGAGCTAGCGGCTTCACATATTGTATTCTCACCTAGCAGTGAAACAGAACCGATTTTCAAAGAAGACAACTTTTCTCCTCCATTTCACCTTGAGGTACTCACATATTTGCAATGGATTATCATTAATGATCTGTGAAGGAATGCTAGTTACACCTGCCAATCAGGTGATGGGAGTGCCTGACCATTGTTAGCTCATTAATGCTGGATAGTATGGAAGCCTCCTGTGATGGAACTAAAACTGTTCCACTCGAATTCAAGTTCTTTTGAAAGTACCATCGCAAGGTTGGGAGCATCTTGTACCAATAATCTGGGTTTAAAGGAAGTGCACAGCTCGAAAGGCAAAACACCTAGCTGTTACTGACTACCGTGTTGGGTGCTAGAATTTCTAGGGATAGTACAAGCCAGTCACAAGGATCTTGTACTCCATCTGTAAGTACAAGTGACTCAGTTAAAGGGGACCAGCCATGTCTGATGTGGATACCCCTTGTTCTAAAGCAAAATATTAGAAGAGGAAAACAGATGAGGACACTGGTGTTCAACTCATTTTAGTAACCTCTCGGGAGCCAGAGGCAGTGATTAGTCTTCTGTGCCTACTCCTGGAAGGGGAGGACAGAGTCTCTCTGACCATAAAAAGAAATGCCACTTCTTCCCCTCTCAGCATGTCTAATCCTTTGGGGCTAGGAAAAGCAGAGCTTCAACTCTGACCTCTTTAGGCTCTTCCCTTCACGGTGCCCCTGAAACTGTATGTCCCTCCCAACAGTTCTCTCATCCCTGTAGTAAGGGAAGCAGGTTGGTCTCCAGGCACACAGAGACCTTGAGAGCTTGTTTCCCTACTCTAACTTCTTAAGCGAGTAAGAACATGATGCATGCCAGTTGGAGAGACAGATACCCTTCCACACAGAATATTCTTAATGATAATTAACCTAATTGTTATTTCATGTCAGTGCTTAATAACATATTTATATGGTACCCCCAGGAGATTGCCACTTATATGGACAACTCCTTCAGGGTTTAAAGACAGAACCTCTTAGTTTTGCTTTCCAGACAGCTCAAAATCAGAACTGTTCAGGACAACATCCCTCTGTCCGCTCCAGGGTAAGTAGGCTTGGCAGCATTCTTCTCCCCCCCGTCCCCCCATTTTGATGATTTTTATCAATTCTTATTTTTAAGATTGCTCCACCAGGAACACGGCCTCCTCCCACACCTTGTATTGCAGGGATCTGGTGTCACCCACCCTGAGGCAGTGCAGGGAGCCCTCTGCAGCTCCGCAGTCACGGACCTACTCACTCACTCGCATGACAGCAGGGCTGCCGAGGGTTCCCTGCATGGCCGCAGGGCTGGTGACTGCCGAACATTGCAGGCACACCCACTGTTACTGGTTGATATAATTTTTCATCAACTGCATTGTGCCAGCTGAAATTGACGTTTACCGACAGTTACTGATAGAAATCAAACCCTGCCAAGCTTAAGAGTAAACAGAGGAACCCTCAGACCACCAGATCATCACCCTCAGCTAACGAAAGAGCATTAGCAGGCACTGTGCGCATTGAGATGAGACAGGCAGGAAACCTGCACGCGGGTTATTTCTGCTCCTCACCTCCTTGCAAACACTCTCGCCCAAGGACAAGGGGCATGCACTGCCATAGGGCACAGTATCCAATGGAGAAGAGCGGCTGCTGCATCACTGACACATTACTGAAAACAACTGCAAGAGCTGCTTTTGGTAGCTTTGCTGAGTTGGGCTTGGCAGGTTCCATTTTCCCTTCAATAATCAGAAAGCAAGATAGAATAAGAGACAGAAACCAATGAGCCGCTTCCAATTCCTCACAGATTACAAGCCACAAAAGTCCTGTAGACCAGGGGTCGGCAACCTTTCAGAAGTGCTGTGCCGAGTCTTCATTTATTCACTCTGATTTAAGGTTTCGTGTGCCAGTCATACATTTTAACATTTTTAAAAGGTCTCTTTCTATAAGTCTATAATATCTAACTAAACTATTGTTGTATGTAAAGTAAAGAAGGTTTTTAAAATGTTTAAGAAGCTTCATTTAAAATTAAATTAAAATGTAGAGCCCACTGGACTGGTGGCCAGGACCCAGGCAGAATGAGTGCCACTGAAACTCAGCTCGCGTGCCGCCTTCGGCACGCATGCCATAGGTTGCCTACCCCTGTTATAGACTAACAGACGTATTGGAGCATGTCATCCATCTGATGAAGTGGGTATTCACCCACGAAAGCTTATGCTCCAATACATCTGTTAGTCTATAAGGTGCCACAGGACTCTGTTACTTTTTACAGATCCAGACTAACATGGCTACCCCTCTGATACTTCACAGATTACAAGGAACGCTGGTCCATCTTCCCTGCACCTTGAACAGTGCATTAGTTAAAAACCTGTACTATTCAAAAATCTATACATTGACATGAAGATTTTATAGCAATTGCTAGGACGAATCAGCATAAACATTGTTGCAACGTGCAGTGTGACACTTAGAAAACCTCAGTTAAAAATCCACGAAGCATATTGCGAACAGGAAAAAGAAACATCAAATGTGTTCACTGCTGGTGTAATGAAAACAAAACCTAAAAGCTCGACATGGCTCATGAGTTAGGGGATGGAGAATGTAAAATAGTTCTGGAGATGGATGAAAGAGCTGAATTAATTCTCCTAGTTCTTTTATTTACTTTAGCAAACAGATTTCTGACCCTGTTTTGCATCGGCTTCTTTTTCACAGCCGATGAGCTGAAGAGATTTCTCTGTTTTCCTGCATAATCTGTCACTACCCAAGGGCCTTGCTCTGCTAGTTTTAGTCAATGGTTTGGGCTGGATCCTCACTCAGAAACAAGCGGATAAGTACTGTCACAGTTCCGGGGTTAAATGCACTCTGCTCCCACCCTCATGGACCCCCTTTAGGTTTCCGGTCTCCAACCATCACCTCTTTATGGGTGGGGACCTTCATCACCTCCTTAACAAGGGATTTAAGGTTGCAAGCCCCTGGCAATTCACTGTGCTTATCCCAGCAGGACTGATCTTTGTCCAGCCCCAGCCATTCTGCTTTCTTCCAGGGTCTGAATGTGTTTACCAGTGACCAGGCAGCCTTCACATTTATTTAGGACAAAAACATGACAGAGAATGCATATCATAAAACAATAAACAATCCATAGGCATGCCAAGGTTACCACGTGTCACCCATCTTCCACATGGAGACCCTGGCAGGTTCCAGTCCTTCAAGCCATTCCAGCAGGGCTTTGCCTAGTTACACTTTCATGTCAGTTGAGGATCACATCAGGGACCCTCAGTGATTTCAGCCTCCTCCTTTATACCACAAGCCTGTTCTTTGTCTACTGGATCTCTTGGACATGGGCTGAACCCATTTATGCATTACTGCCTTTGAAGTTAAGGTTAATAGAATCATACTTTGGCTTCTCCTACCTAAACTGTAGATGCTGGACCCATTTTCACACAGATCAAATGTGTGATGCCAACATGGCGTCCATAATGGTTAACCACTTAAAAGCTGCTCAAGAGCCCGATATAGACCTATCTCCTAAAATACATTACACAGAACTTCTTCTGGCATTCAACGATACTTTGAAATGTATTTGGGATTAAAATAGGCAGGTTATTCAACATGGATCTACTTTACCAATGCAATAAGCCAAAAGCGAAGACAACGCTTTGAACTGGGAATTTTAGCTGATGGAATCCTACACTCATCACCAGGGTTGCAAAATATCATTTGCTACTGACAGTCTGGGAGCAATGGATGATAGCTGCAAATCACTGTACTCTACAAAACCTATTAAAAAAGCAAAAAATAATATATTAAAACACTACTACTAGGTACTCACTGACTGAATACCCCAACCCAACCCCTCCGAACACCGCAGAGAATGCCTTTCACCTGAATGAATGAATGAATGAATGAATGAATGAATGACTCTAATCCTGGAGAACTGAAAGAGGATAATTGGCTCTAGACATTCACGTGTCAGAAATCCAAGTCCATGGCCTATTCTAATGAATCTTGACAATGAGCGTTTCTCAAGGCAAACATCTCAGAAATTGAATTATCTTTTATTAATTGTTCCAAGCTAATTTAACTTGGGTACATAATGTTCTAAGAATAGGAAGCTTGAAAATACTAACCATGTGGCACAGATCTCAGAGACCATCCACACAAACATGTACTACCTCACCTGATGGCAAAAAATGCCTTCCTATAAAAACGCTTTGAAAACAAAGAATGCAGTAGATGAATTATGATTTAGTTTTTCAATAGCTTGGGTAGCTTGCATAACCTGGACTTTGTTTTGGAGACGAGTTTACTTAGTCAATCATTTTGCCCTGGGCTGTCCATTAGCCAGTAGTCATGGTCAAGTACTGCTTGGATGAAAGGATTATTATAGGTTTCCATGACATTAAGGATCAAAATATAATACCATTATTAGATAGAAAGAACACTACAGTGTGCTGAGGAAGTGACAAAACATGTCTTGTTTTTTTCTGATTTTACACACATGCGCGCGCACATACGCACATGCACATACACACGCGCACACGCACACAGGCTCAGGGTATTGAATGGATTTTATGAGTCATGAAAGAGAAAATGATAGCTGTGTCGAGAGACATTCAAACCTCTGACAAGTATTGTGAAAGCTTCCCCTGCAGAGTTCCAGCACTGTGCACCCAAGACAGCTCTGCCCGTGCATCCCCATCCCAATCCTGGCCATGCTATTCCAGTCCCAGTCTCCCCTGGACACAGCTCTGCCAATGCATCTAAATACCAGAACTGCAGGAACCATTTCAGTTCTATGCTCCCATATAATTCTACCAATGCACCTCACTGCCTGACTTTAGACACTCTCTACAACAATAGCCTTTGCCTGCCTTAAGCAGAGGCGTTTGCCACATGGTTTTATGTTAGCTAGGATATAGGCTGAGAGTATTAAACTAATTTCACATGTGACCTTAACACGTGTGAAGTTGTAACTCGAAAAATTGAAGGCTATGAGCATTATCTAACATCTCCATTGATCCCTGTTGACAAGCTCTCTCAATGTGTGTCCAACACAATTAGTTAGGTGGCTCGACAATACTGTCTACCAAAAAGGTGACCGAAGTTTGGATTCTGGGCTGACAGTCAGGCTAGTGTATGCTCAACGTACCAGGAATGAGACCTACGTGACCTGTAAGTTAAAAGGACTGAGCAAAGCTCTAGGGCAAGCGTAAGACTCCATCTAAACAGTGTTCCCTGCATGAATTCTTGCTTCTATAGTCACTGCTTGCTCTGCCAGCCTGTGGTAAAGACAATATAATGAGACACACCATAGGCATGAGAACGAATGCAAAACAAAGGACTAACGGGGTAAGATAGTCAAAGACAAATGAACAGAGGGGAACTTGGTACCCCCAAGTGAGTCTTGGGCCACAGAAGCTCCCCAAAGAGGCGCATGCCCACAAGCAGAATGAAGGGATCTTGAGGACAACGTGACTAAAAAGCCAGTTCCCCTCCCCATCAAACCAACTGTAAAATGGAAGTCAGGATAGCAGTAGTTTTAATGTCATAAAATCTTGCTTACTTCTCTATTAAATCCAGCGTGACTCCTGGCACCAGTCTGACACTCTTCTGCATGCAAAACCTGTGGAGAACAGAAGAAAAATAATTCACACTAATTAAATATTTAATGACAGGACTCTTGGAGGTTCTGTGGAAAGAATGAGGAAGATGGTTATTACAGTGTCTTTGCTTTTAAAATAACATTCGGTTTGGAAAACTTTGCCACGGCATAATGAGAATCAAACAAGGCTCTCAACATTCGTCGCACTCATGATCGTGCAGTGATTTCCATTGTCACGGTGACAAGCTTGTGGTATTGCAACTGTCATAGTGACAAGTTTCCCAACACATGGAGAGAAAAAAAGGGTTCACAGTCATCCAGCAGAGTCCCTGGAGAGGGGGAGCAAGACACTAAATAAAGCAGAGCTCGTGTACACTAGTCAAAGGATGATCTGCGTTGGTTGGGTTTCCCTGAAGAGACCTGGCACGGCAGGGGGGAGGGAAGAGAGAGCGCGAGAGCAACGTGTCAAGATCAAACACCTGGGTTATATAATTTTAAAATACGAAACATTGATTCCATTTCTCCAGCAATTAAAGGCACCACAATTTCAGAACTGCCTGTACCGAAAAATAGAGTCCAGTTAACTCTGTGGTTTGCCATATCTAGAGACTCCAAGACTAGCTAATCTGAGGTGGAAAAGAAGATAGGTGCTCAATTCTCAAGCATCAACTCCCTCTCCCCAGACTTCTTGGGGGAGTTCCTCTACTGACTCCACTACATCCCCAGTCCTCTCATGCAGAGTTTCACAAATCATTTCCAGCAGAATACAAGTTCATATTTTAAAAAAAGTTTCTAGCCTTTGTGATTGGAGAGAAAAACCTATTGAAATGGACCTTGAATCTGAAGACCAGCTGAAACCATAGGGGATCAACTGCCGAAGGCTTAGATCCTCATTCCAGGAACTGTCTGAGCAGCAGGGCTGTGTGCTGGGAGATTCCTTTGGGGCCAGGGAAGAGACTCCTCCACCTCCATTTCCAAGCCAATCCATGGCTGTGCCACTTCCATCCCCAATAAGTAGGGAAAGTATCTGCCCAATTCCCCATGGTACAGCAGCAAGCAAGAACCCCCAGACATCTGTGCTCCTTGATGCACAGGGAGTACATATCTACCTGGTGGAGTTCTGACGACCCTCCAGCTTTCCCCATTTTACACCCTATTTTCCAGAATATGCATTGCAGCCACGCTCTTCCTAACCAGTGATAGGGCAAGGCTCAGAAAAGCTAGATGGTGTCACAGTCAGCTAGTGGTTGTTTCTGATATTCTGTGCCTTCCATCCTAAAGGACCTTAAATTGATAGACAATTTCTACACGGGGTGAAATTGCACGGCAATACTGCCCAACAGTGAAGAAAAACACCATCTCCAAAATGCAGGGGGAATTTAAGGAGGCAGAATGTAGCCAGAGCTGGAATTTGACTGAGAGACGTAGTTTACTGCCCCCATTCATATAAAGAGTGCCATGAGATTTTATAACTACATTGGCCAGGGCCTCTGATTTATGTCTCAACCAAAAGATGACCATGCCATTCCCTAACGACATACTGCAGCCATTGTGCCTTCATTCACTACTTTCTCAGAAAGAAGAATGTCACCTTTCGACTCACCACCACCAATTTATGCAGCATCAGGTATTTTCTTCGGAAGTCGTCCATCCAAACACTGACGTGAACTAACCCTGCTTAGTTAGTGAAATCTAATAGGATCACAGAATAAGGCAGTCTAACTGCAGGCCATTGTGAGATGAGTACGAGTTCTCAGCACTCCCAGCCCCTTACAGTACACACTATAGGAGGCCAAGAATTGAACCACAATCTCTTGTCTAGCAGCACAGGTCACTTGCCACAAGGCAAATGGATCCTTCAGCTTCCTTTCTTGCAAGGAATTCTGGCAGATGGCTCCCCCACGCCCCCAAGCATTCAGGATAGTGGAGTTGGAAAAATTATCAGTGTGTCAAGCGTTTCCTTCTATTTCTAAAATAGGAAAATAAAGTGCACCTTTGAGGGTCAGCTGTAAAAAGGCATTTCCCCAAATGACATACATTTCGAAGCTGTCACTAAGCACTTCCTTTGGGAGCTTTTGGCAATGAACTATGAGCAAGACATAAATAAGCTTCAGATTTCAGATATTTCAATGGTGCCTTCGGCTTCTCAAAGGCAACTGAATAATGAATAAAAGCAGATTGCATTTGATTAGTAAGGGAAACTCCTTTTCTCCAACACAACCCTGCAGTACGTATCTGTTTGGTATTCAGCATAAGGGAAGTAGCACAGCAAGCGCTTGCGGCTTTTATGTATACAGAGCTGGGATTGCTACTGCACTGCCACTGTACTTCAGAGGAGATTAATGCAGGGAATGCTCTGAGCCCTCTTTTAATGAGGCCCCACCATTTCCCTGCAAACTCTGAAATAAGCAGTTGAGTTTACCAAACCCGCATTTAAACTAGTAATGGTCCCTCTCTATTTCCTCACTTAAAAGTAGTGATTGCCCAGAAAATGTGTGTAGAGGATACAGAACATTCTGTTTCTATCTGCAATACCAATCTCACAATCACTTCCATTTCACTGAAACATGTGGTCTCAAACAAGCAGCTGTGATATCATTGCAGGAATCCATCAGGATGGGCTAGAGGGGAAAGTCATTGCATATAAATCTTTTGGTAACCACCGGTGATTAGACAGGAAAGGCAGAAAGGTGCACACAATGGTCAAATGACTTTTAGCAAAACACTATCCTGTAAGTTTGGTCAAGAGTGATGGGAGCTCTAAAGGTTTACTGTTATCCAGAATGTTTAAAAAAAACAGAAGCACACTTAGCAAAAATTACACTCTGTATGCGTGTTTTAATTCATCATAGTGCTACCACTTAGTGAAGTGATTGCAAGAGATCTCTCCTGACAAACAGGGTCTGATTTGCTTAGCGTTCGACTGGGAAACGTCAAGGAAAACCAGAAAGAAAGGTGCTGTAGGAAGTGATAGTACTTTTCCTTCTGATTCAAAACTGATCTAATACCCTATATGGTGTTAGGGGTCACAATAGGAGTTCTTTTAGATAAGACAAAGTCAAAAACAAAGTTCTGACCACCTACCATCATGAAAGATCTTTTGGTGCTACTTGAAAGAGAAGCAGTGGTGTTCTTCTGGATGTCCTGTCTTCTTTTCAAGTAGACAATTAAATTTGGCTTCCCTAAATTCCCCCTACCACTGCAAATAGATACAATATTGTCTTTCTGTCCTGCATAAAACTCTTCAGTAGTGTTGCTGTGAGATATTATGCAGCTGCAGCACTTCACCCCAGAGCTAGCTACATTTTAGTAGTAAGTAAAGAGATCACCATGTTGATCTCTTGGAGTTTGAGATCCTTTAGGATGGAAGATGCTACAGATAAATATAGGCTAATTGTAAAGGTCTGAAGATTTGGAATTGGAACAAATTTATCTTATTTAACACCAGTCCTACAACAGCTAAACCCAAGGCATGCACTTGTCTTTCTTCTTCTGCTGCTACCCAGTACAGTTCCCAAAAATGGAACCAAACCCTGGGTAATGTACACTATTTTGTACGTTTTGTTTAACTTTTAACATACACGTAAATGAAACCTTTGGCTTCATTTGCAGTCTCCTGATGCTTTCATTTTTGTTGTGGCCTTCTCTTAAGTAGGTAATCTCTCTCAAGTATCAGAGGGGTAGCCGTGTTAGTCTGAATCTGTAAAAAGCAACAGAGGGTCCTGTGGCACCTTTGAGACTAACAGAAGTACTGGGAGCATAAGCTTTCGTGGGTAAGAACCTCACTTCTTCAGATGCAAGACTTGCATCTGAAGAAGTGAGGTTCTTACCCACGAAAGCTTATGCTCCCAGTACTTCTGTTAGTCTCAAAGGTGCCACAGGACCCTCTGTTGCTTTTTACAGATTCAGACTAACACGGCTACCCCTCTGATACT